>NC_056744.1:1330799839-1330812339 GCF_019279795.1 Protopterus annectens | reverse complement strand
TGAAATTTGTCCCTATTTTTGGGACTGTATTCCCCCATTATTGGCTTCATCCAGGTCTTTTGTGCTAAGGTTGAGAGCTATGGTGAGAAATGAATTCACTGAATATGTTTGGGAGCGGTATTCCCCCATTACTGGCTTTGTCTTGTTTACGTGTTTTTTTGCTAACAGGTTGAGAGCTGTGGTGAGAACTGAATTCACTAAATATGTTTGGGGTTGTATTCCCCCATTATTGGCTTTGTTCAGGTGTTTTGTGCTTAGAGGTTGACAGCTAGAGTGAGAAGTGAATTCACTATGGTAGCCATTTAAGTTTCAGTCTTCCTCTCCTTCATAGAACAGATGATTTGGTGCAGTGGTATGTTGCTCTGACTGTTTTGCATAAGGTCCTGGGTTCAGTACTTGGAAATAAAATGTATGGTGGTAACACAGCATTTTATTCTAGCAACTTTTTAACATTATACATGCAATGTTTAAAAAATGTCCCTGGTTTTTGTCCCCCCAATACATTTTGGCTTTTTCCAGATTTCTTGTGCTGCAAAGTTCAGAGATATAGCTGAGTGTCAAGTAGATTTTGCAAGAAGCAGAGAGCTACAGGGGAACAAAAGTTTAGTGCTGCTTATGCTGAATATGCTTGTATTATTAATAGCTCAACAGGTAGGATATTTGGTTTTGATGCAGAAGGCTGTCGGTTCTACTCCCACAGTAGGTCAATGCATTGTTGATACTGTACTTTGTTGTAAAGGGGTGGATGCTGCAGTCCTCTTTGGCAAAGAAACCTAATAACTATGAACCTGTTATCAGTTTGCCATCCATTCCCTATTGCAATATTACTAGCTTCTCATTTTTTAATGCAGCTTAGGCAATTTATTCCTCAAGGGCAACATACACTCTTTTTGTAGATGAAGCAATGAAATATAAAGTTGTTTGCTAGCAGCAACCTCTTAATTAGTTACATATTTCTTTAATGTGGAATTATTTTTTCAACATTTAAACAGACTGGACTCTACAGTTCCCTACAAAACGGCATCTACAGGACTGCAATCAGTTTTTTTTCAACATTTAAACAGAGTAGGTTACACAAATAGCATTTAAGCTTTCACTTAAAGTGCTTTGTAAATAAGCAGGTCACCATATTGGTCAGCCATAGGGCTCTTTGTTTCTACTTGAGTGGTTGCCTCCTTCCACTGTAACTGCAGTAAATTGACTCTTACATTAGAGCTGTAATACTTACCTTATAGCTTTAGGACACCTTAAGAAACCTTGTAAACTGCAATAGCCTGACATTTAAACAAGCAACCCTTGTAAAAATTCCCAAACTTGAATACTGTTGGTCTGTCTTTCCTCCTAAACATAAGTGAAATTACAGTGCTGAGTGCAAGTAACATTAAAGTACTGAGTGCAAATAACACAGTGCTGAGGGCAGATTTCAACTTATCTCTGGAGCGGTGTCTTGAGTCAATCAGGGTATTAACTGTAACCACTCCCACTGCCTTCTCTTTTCCCCCACCCCCCTCTTTCCTCAAACAGGTTAAATGGCTACAATTCAGTGCAGGCATCATTTTCAAATCTAGGTGCTTAGGATTTCCCTCTCTCTTCCCCCCTTGGCTGACCTGGTGTGACTTTGTGTAAGTTTCTTCATTGTATGGATATTTTACTGTTTTTTGTGTAACTGAATGACCTGCTGCTAAATTCTGATTCTGCACAGACTGCTCTATTTTGTTCTTCAGAGGCTCTATAAGTAGCTAGTGACTTTACTGAATTTCTGTGGTAATATTTGTGTTTAAACTGAACCTGTACCAAGAGAAAGGGTCAGAGCTCCTCCTTGCTGCAAAAAGTGCTTTTACTGGCAATTTTCTAGTTGTACAATTGTGAATAATTGATTTAGTTTTTCTTGTATATCATTAAAATCTGGCAAGTGTTTATTTACTGAATTGCTCTCTTGCTTTAGGTTTCTTATCTATAAATCTTAGTTTGTTCAGAAGGATGCTACTTTACCCCCCCCCCACCAAACCTTTCTGAATGCATTATTATATAATAACCACCTGTTGTTGTCTTCATGCTTACCCTAGAATTTCTGCTTTTCTCTTTTCCAAGCTGAACTCTACAGTTCCCTACAAAATGGTGTCTACAGGACTGCAATCCATTTTTTTTCAACATTTAAACAGAGTAGGTTACACAAAAAGCATTTGTTAAGCTTTCACTTACAGTGCTTTGTAATTAAGCAGGTGACCATATTGGTCAGCCATAGGGCTCTTTGTTTCTACTTGAGTGGTTGCCTCCTTCCCCTGTAACTGCAGTATATTGACTATTACATTAGAGCTGTAATACTTACCTTATAGCTTTAGGACACCTTAGGAAACCTTGTAAACTTCAATAGCCTGACAATTGAAAAAGCAACCCTTGTAAAAATTACAAAACTTGTATACTGTTGGTCTGTCTTTCCTCCTAAACATAAGTGAAATTACAGTGCTGAGTGCAAGTAACATTAAAGTACTGAGTGCAAATAACACAGTGCTGAGTGCAGATTTCAACTTATCTCTAGTGTGGTGTCTTGAGTGAATCGGGGTATTAACTGTAACCACTCCCACTGCCTTCTCTTTTCCCCCACCCCCCTCTTTCCTCAAACAGGTTACACTGCTACAATTCAGTACAGGCATCATTTTCAAATCTAGGTGCTTAGGATTTCCCTCTCTCTTCCCCCCTTGGCTGACCTGGTGTGACTTTGTGTAAGTTTCTTCATTGTATGGATCTTTTACTGTTTTTTGTGTAACTGAATGACCTGCTGCTAAATTCTGATTCTGCACAGACTGCTCTATTTTGTTTTTAAGAGGCTCTAGAAGTAGCTAGTGACTTTACTGAATTTCTGTGGTAATATTTGTGTTTAAACTGAACCTGTACCTAGAGAAAGTGTATAATCAGAGCTCCTCCTTGCTGCATGTGTTTTTTAATGTTTAAATTGCACACTCACATTGAAGAAGTGCTTTTATGACTTGAATAACTTGGGCTAGCTATACCTGAAGTGCTTTTACTAGCAATTTTCTAGTTGTACAATTGTGAATAATTGATTTAGTTTTTCTGGTATATCTTTAAAATCTGGCAAGTGTTTATTTACTGAATTGCTCTCTTGCTTTAGGTTTCTTAGCTATAAATCTTAGTTCGTTCAGAAGAATGCTACTTTACCCCCCCCCAACAAACCTTTCTGAATGCATTATTATATAATAACTGCCTGTTGTTGTGTTCATGCTTACCCTAGAATTTCTGCTTTTCTCTTTTCCTAGCTGTACTCTACAGTTCCCTACAAACCGGTGTCTACAGGACTGCAATTAATTTTTTTCAACATTTAAAAAGAGTAGGTTACACAAAAAGCATTTGTTAAGCTTTCACTTACAGTGCTTTGTAATTAAGAAAGTCACCATATTGGTCATCCATAGGGCTCTTTGTTTCTACTTGAGTGGTTGCCTCCTTCTCCTGTAACTGCAGTAAATTGACTATTACATTAGAGCTGTAATACTTACCTTATAGCTTTAGGACACCTTAAGAAACCTTGTAAACTGCAATAGCCTGACATTTGAACAAGCAACCCTTGTAAAAATTCCCAAGCGTGAATACTGTTGGTCTGTCTTTCCTCCTAAACATAAGTGAAATTACAGTGCTGAGTGCAAGTAACATTAAAGTACTGAGTGCAAATAACACAGTGCTGAGTGCAGATTTCAACTTATCTCTGGTGTGGTGTCTTGAGTCAATCAGGGTTTTAACTGTAACCACTTCCCACTGCCTTCTCTTTTCCCCCAACCCCTCTTTCCTCAAACAGGTTAAACTGCTACAATTCAGTACAGGCATCATTTTCAAATCTAGGTGCTTAGGATTTCCCTCTCTTTTCCCCCCTTGGCTGACCTGGTGTGACTTTGTGTAAGTTTCTTCATTGTATGGTCTTTTACTGTTTTTTGTGTAACTGAATGACCTGCTGCTAAATTCTGATTCTGCAAAGACTGCTCTATTTTGTTTTTCAGAGGCTCTATAAGTAGCAAGTGACTTTACTGAATTTCTGTGGTAATATTTGTGTTTAAACTGAACCTGTACCTAGAGAAATTGTATAATCAGAGCTCCTCCTTGCTGCATGTGTTTTTTAATATTTAAATTGCACACACACATTGAAGAAGTGCTTTTATGACTTGAATAACTTGGACTAGCTATACCTGAAGTGCTTTTACTGGCAATTTTCTAGTTGTACAATTGTGAATAATTGATTTAGTTTTTCGGGTATATCTTTAAAATCTGGCAAGTGTTTATTTACTGAATTGCTCTCTTGCTTTAGGTTTCTTAGCTATAAATCTTAGTTCATTCAGAAGTATGCTACTTTACCCCCCACCAAACCTTTCTGAATGCATTATTATATAATAACTGCCTGTTGTTGTCTTCATGCTTACCCTAGAATTTCTGCTTTTCTCTTTTCCAAGCTGAACTCTACAGTTCCCTACAAAATGGTGTCTACAGGACTGCAATCAGATTTTTTCAACATTTAAACAGAGTAGGTTACACAAAAAGCATTTGTTAAGCTTTCACTTACAGTGCTTTGTAATTAAGCAGGTGACCATATCGGTCAGCCATAGGGCTCTTTGTTTCTACTTGAGTGGTTGCCTCCTTCCCCTGTAACTGCAGTAAATTGACTCTTACATTAGAGCTGTAATACTTACCTTATAGCTTTAGGACACCCTAGGAAACCTTGTAAACTGCAATAGCCTGACAATTGAACAAGCAACCCTTGTAAAAATTCCAAAACTTGTATACTGTTGGTCTCTCTTTCCTCCTAAACATAAGTGAAATTACAGTGCTGAGTGCAAGTAACATTAAAGTACTGAGTGCAAATAACACAGTGCTGAGTGCAGATTTCAACTTATCTCTAGTGTGGTGTCTTGAGTCAATCAGGGTATTAACTGTAACCACTCCCACTGCCTTCTCTTTTCCCCCACCCCCCTCTTTCCTCAAAAAGGTTAAACTGCTACAATTCAGTACAGGCATCAATTTCAAATCTAGGTGCTTAGGATTTCCCTCTCTCTTCCCCCCTTGGCTGACCTGGTGTGACTTTGTGTAAGTTTCTTCATTGTATGGATCTTTTACTGTTTTTTGTGTAACTGAATGACCGGCTGCTAAATTCTGATTCTGCACAGACTGCTCTATTTTGTTTTTCAGAGGCTCTAGAAGTAGCTAGTGACTTTACTGAATTTCTGTGGTAATATTTGTGTTTAAACTGAACCTGTACCTAGAGAAAGTGTATAATCAGAGCTCCTCCTTGCTGCATGTGTTTTTTAATGTTTAAATTGCACACTCACATTGAAGAAGTGCTTTTATGACTTGAATAACTTGGGCTATCTATACCTGAAGTGCTTTTACTGGCAATTTTCTAGTTGTACAATTGTGAATAATTGATTTAGATTTTCTGGTATATCTTTAAAATCTGGCAAGTGTTTATTTACTGAATTGCTCTCTTGCTTTAGGTTTCTTAGCTATAAATCTTAGTTCGTTCAGAAGTATGCTACTTTACCCCCCCCCCACCAAACCATTCTGAATGCATTATTATATAATAACTGTCTGTTGTTGTGTTCATGCTTACCCTAGAATTTCTGCTTTTCTCTTTTCCTAGCTGAACTCTACAGTTCCCTACAAACCGGTGTCTACAGGACTGCAATTATTTTTTTTCAACATTTAAAAAGAGTAGGTTACACAAAAAGCATTTGTTAAGCTTTCACTTACAGTGCTTTGTAATTAAGAAAGTCACCATATTGGTCATCCATAGGGCTCTTTGTTTCTACTTGAGTGGTTGCCTCCTTCTCCTGTAACTGCAGTAAATTGAATCTTACATTAGAGCTGTAATACTTACCTTATAGATTTAGGACACCTTAAGAAACCTTGTAAACTGCAATAGCCTGACATTTGAACAAGCAACCCTTGTAAAAGTTCCCAAGTGTGAAAACTGTTGGTCTGTCTTTCCTCCTAAACATAAGTGAAATTACAGTTCTGAGTGCAAGTAACATTAAAGTACTGAGTGCAAATAACACAGTGCTGAGTGCAGATTTCAACTTATCTCTGGTGTGGTGTCTTGAGTCAATCAGGGTTTTAACTGTAACCACTTCCCACTGCCTTCTCTTTTCCCCCACCCCCCTCTTTCCTCAAACAGGTTAAATGGCTACAATTCAGTACAGGCACCATTTTCAAATCTAGGTGCTTAGGATTTCCTTCTCTCTTCCCCCCTTGGCTGACCTGGTGTGACTTTGTGTAAGTTTCTTCATTGTATGGATATTTTACTGTTTTTTGTGTAACTGAATGACCTGTTGCTAAATTCTGATTCTGCACAGACTGATCTATTTTGTTCTTCAGAGGCTCTATAAGTAGCTAGTGACTTTACTGAATTTCTATGGTAATATTTGTGTTTAAACTGAACCTGTACCAAGAGAAAGGGTCAGAGCTCCTCCTTGCTGCATGTGTTTTTTAATGTTTAAATTGCACACACACATTGAAGAAGTGCTTTTATGACTTGAATAACTTGGGCTAGCTATACCTGAATTGCTTTTACTGGCAATTTTCTAGTTGTACAATTGTGAATAATTGATTTAGTTTTTCTTGTATATCATTAAAATCTGGCAAGTGTTTATTTACTGAATTGCTCTCTTGCTTTAGGTTTCTTATCTATAAATCTTAGTTTGTTCAGAAGGATGCTACTTTACCCCCCCACCAAACCTTTCTGAATGCATTATTATATAATAACCGCCTGTTGTTGTCTTCATGCTTACCCTAGAATTTCTGCTTTTCTCTTTTCCAAGCTGAACTCTATAGTTCCCTACAAAATGGTGTCTACAGGACTGCAATCAGTTTTTTTTTCAACATTTAAACAGAGTAGGTTACACAAAAAGCATTTGTTAAGCTTTCACTTACAGTGCTTTGTAATTAAGCAGGTGACCATATTGGTCATCCAAAGGGCTCTTTGTTTCTACTTGAGTGGTTGCCTCCTTCTCCTGTAACTGCAGTAAATTGACTCTTACATTAGAGCTGTAATACTTACCTTATAGCTTTAGGACACCTTAGGAAACCTTGTAAACTTCAATAGCCTGACAATTGAACAAGCAACCCTTGTAAAAATTACAAAACTTGTATACTGTTGGTCTGTCTTTCCTCCTAAACATAAGTGAAATTACAGTGCTGAGTGCAAGTAACATTAACGTACTGAGTGCAAATACCGCAGTGCTGAGTGCAGATTTCAACTTATCTCTAGTGTGGTGTCTTGAGTGAATCGGGGTATTAACTGTAACCACTCCCACTGCCTTCTCTTTTCCCCCACCCCCCTCTTTCCTCAAACAGGTTACACTGCTACAATTCAGTACAGGCATCATTTTCAAATCTAGGTGCTTAGGATTTCCCTCTCTTCCCCTTGGCTGACCTGGTGTGACTTTGTGTAAGTTTCTTCATTGTATGGATCTTTTACTGTTTTTTGTGTAACTGAATGACCTGCTGCTAAATTCTGATTCTGCACAGACTGCTCTATTTTGTTTTTCAGAGGCTCTAGAAGTAGCTAGTGACTTTACTGAATTTCTGTGGTAATATTTGTGTTTAAACTGAACCTGTACCTAGAGAAAGTGTATAATCAGAGCTCCTCCTTGTTGCATGTGTTTTTTAATGTTTAAATTGCACACTCACATTGAAGAAGTGCTTTTATGACTTGAATAACTTGGGCTAGCTATACCTGAAGTGCTTTTACTGGCAATTTTCCAGTTGTACAATTGTGAATAATTGATTTAGTTTTTCTGGTATATCTTTAAAATCTGGCAAGTGTTTATTTACTGAATTGCTCTCTTGCTTTAGGTTTCTTAGCTATAAATCTTAGTTCGTTCAGAAGAATGCTACTTTACCCCCCCACCAAACCTTTCTGAATGCATTATTATATAATAACTGCCTGTTGCTGTATTCATGCTTACCCTAGAATTTCTGCTTTTCTCTTTTCCTAGCTGTACTCTACAGTTCCCTACAAACCGGTGTCTACAGGACTGCAATTAATTTTTTTCAACATTTAAAAAGAGTAGGTTACACAAAAAGCATTTGTTAAGCTTTCACTTACAGTGCTTTGTAATTAAGAAAGTCACCATATTGGTCATCCATAGGGCTCTTTGTTTCTACTTGAGTGGTTGCCTCCTTCTCCTGTAACTGCAGTAAATTGACTATTACATTAGAGCTGTAATACTTACCTTATAGCTTTAGGACACCTTAAGAAACCTTGTAAACTGCAATAGCCTGACATTTGAACAAGCAACCCTTGTAAAAATTCCCAAGCGTGAATACTGTTGGTCTGTCTTTCCTCCTAAACATAAGTGAAATTACAGTGCTGAGTGCAAGTAACATTAAAGTACTGAGTGCAAATAACACAGTGCTGAGTGCAGATTTCAACTTATCTCTGGTGTGGTATCTTGAGTCAATCAGGGTTTTAACTGTAACCACTTCCCACTGCCTTCTCTTTTCCCCCAACCCCTCTTTCCTCAAACAGGTTAAACTGCTACAATTCAGTACAGGCATCATTTTCAAATCTAGGTGCTTAGGATTTCCCTCTCTTTTCCCCCCTTGGCTGACCTGGTGTGACTTTGTGTAAGTTTCTTCATTGTATGGATCTTTTACTGTTTTTTGTGTAACTGAATGACCTGCTGCTAAATTCTGATTCTGCAAAGACTGCTCTATTTTGTTTTTCAGAGGCTCTATAAGTAGCTAGTGACTTTACTGAATTTCTGTGGTAATATTTGTGTTTAAACTGAACCTGTACCTAGAGAAATTGTATAATCAGAGCTCCTCCTTGCTGCATGTGTTTTTTAATATTTAAATTGTACACACACATTGAAGAAGTGCTTTTATGACTTGAATAACTTGGACTAGCTATCCTGAAGTGCTTTTACTGGCAATTTCCTAGTTGTACAATTGTGAATAATTGATTTAGTTTTTCGGGTATATCTTTAAAATCTGGCAAGTGTTTATTTACTGAATTGCTCTCTTGCTTTAGGTTTCTTAGCTATAAATCTTAGTTCATTCAGAAGTATGCTACTTTACCCCCTACCAAACCTTTCTGAATGCATTATTATATAATAACTGCCTGTTGTTGTCTTCATGCTTACCCTAGAATTTCTGCTTTTCTCTTTTCCAAGCTGAACTCTACAGTTCCCTACAAAATGGTGTCTACAGGACTGCAATCAGTTTTTTTCAACATTTAAACAGAGTAGGTTACACAAAAAGCATTTGTTAAGCTTTCACTTACAGTGCTTTGTAATTAAGCAGGTGACCATATTGGTCAGCCATAGGGCTCTTTGTTTCTACTTGAGTGGTTGCCTCCTTCCCCTGTAACTGCAGTAAATTGACTCTTACATTAGAGCTGTAATACTTACCTTATTGCTTTAGGACACCTTAAGAAACCTTGTAAACTGCAATAGCCTGACATTTGAACAAGCAACCCTTGTAAAAATTCCCAAACTTGTATACTGTTGGTCTGTCTTTCCTCCTAAACATAAGTGAAATTACAGTGCTGAGTGCAAGTAACATTAAAGTACTGAGTGCAAATAACACAGTGCTGAGTGCAGATTTCAACTTATCTCTGGTGTGGTGTCTTGAGTCAATCAGGGTATTAACTGTAACCACTCCCACTGCCTTCTCTTTTCCCCCACCCCCCTCTTTCCTCAAACAGGTTAAACTGCTACAATTCAGTACAGGCATCATTTTCAAATCTAGGTGCTTAGGATTTCCCTCTCTCTTCCCCCCTTGGCTGACCTGGTGTGACTTTGTGTAAGTTTCTTCATTGTATGGATCTTTTACTGTTTTTTGTGTAACTGAATGACCTGCTGCTAAATTCTGATTCTGCACAGACTGCTCTATTTTGTTTTTCAGAGGCTCTATAAGTAGCTAGTGACTTTACTGAATTTCTGTGGTATTATTTGTGTTTAAACAGAACCTGTACCTAGAGAAAGTGTATAATCAGAGCTCCTCCTTGCTGAATGTTTTTTTTAATGTTTAAATTGCACACACACATTGAAGAAGTGCTTTTATGACTTGAATAACTTGGGCTAGCTATACCTGAAGTGCTTTTACTGGCAATTTTCTAGTTGTACAATTTTGAATAATTGATTTTGTTTTTCTGGTATATCATTAAAATCTGGCAAGTGTTTATTTACTTAATTGCTCTCTTGCTTTAGGTTTCTTAGCTATAAATCTTAGTTCGTTCACAAGTATGCTACTTTACCCCCCACCAAACCTTTCTGAATGCATTATTATATAATAACTGCCTATTGTTGTCTTCATGCTTACCCTAGAATTTCTGATTTTCTCTTTTCCAAGCTGAACTCTACAGTTCCCTACAAAACGGTGTCTACAGGAATGCAATCATTTTTTTTCAACATTTAAACAGAGTAGGTTACACAAAAAGCATTTGTTAAGCTTTCACTTACAGTGCTTTGTAATTAAGCAGGTCACCATATTGGTCAGCCATAGGGCTCTTTGTTTCTACTTGAGTGGTTGCCTCCTTCCCCTGTAACTGCAGTAAATTGACTCTTACATTAGAGCTATAATACTTACCTTATAGCATTAGGACACCTTAAGAAACCTTGTAAACTGCAATAGCCTGACATTTGAACAAGCAACCCTTGTAAAAATTCCCAACCTTATATACTGTTGGTCTGTCTTTCCTCCTAAACATAAGTGAAATTACAGTGCTGAGTGCAAGTAACATTAAAGTACTGAGTGCAAATAACACAGTGCTGAGTGCAGATTTCAACTTATCTCTGGTGTGGTGTCTTCAGTCAATCAGGGTATTAACTGTAACCACTTCCACTGCCTTCTCTTTTCCCCCACCCCCCTCTTTCCACTAACAGGTTAAACTGCTACAATTCAGTACAGGCATCATTTTCAAATCTAGGTGCTTAGGATTTCCCTCTATCTCCCCCCCCCCCCTTGGCTGACCTGGTTTGACTTTGTGTAAGTTTCTTCATTGTATGGATCTTTTACATTTTTTTTGTAACTGAATGACCTGCTGCTAAATTCTGATTCTGCACAGACTGCTCTATTTTGTTTTTCAGAGGCCGTATAAGTAGCTAGTGACTTTACTGAATTTCTGTGTTAATATTTGTGTTTAAACTGAACCTGTACCTAGAAAAAGTGTATAATCAGAGCTCCTCCTTGCTGCATGTGTTTTTTTAATGTTTAAATTGCACACACACATTGAAGAAGTGCTTTTATGACTTGGATAACTTGGGCTAGCTATACCTGAAGTGCTTTTACTGGCAATTTTCTAGTTGTACAATTATGAATAATTGATTTAGTTTTTCTGGTATATCTTTAAAATCTGGCAAGTGTTTATTTATTGAATTGCTCTATTCCTTTAGGTTTCTTAGCTATAAGTCTCAGTTTGTTCAGAACTATGCTACTTTAGCCCCCCCACCAAACGTTTCTGAATGCATTATTATATAATAACTGCCTGTTGTTGTCTTCATGCTTACCCTAGAATTTCTGCTTTTCTCTTTTCCTAGCTGAACTCTACAGTTCCCTACAAAACGGTGTCTACCGGACTGCAATCAGTTTTTTTCAACATTTAAACAGAGTAGGTTACACAAAAAGCATTTGTTAAGCTTTCAATTACAGTGCTTTGTAATTAAGCAGGTGACCATATCG
This sequence comes from Protopterus annectens, assembly GCF_019279795.1. Lineage (NCBI taxonomy): Eukaryota > Metazoa > Chordata > Ceratodontiformes > Protopteridae > Protopterus > Protopterus annectens. Next base: position 1,330,800,657 of record NC_056744.1, on the reverse strand, counting down.
GTCAGCCATAGGGCTCTTTGTTTCTACTTGAGTGGTTGCCTCCTTCCCCTGTAACTGCAGTAAATTGACTCTTACATTAGAGCTGTAATACTTACCTTATAGCTTTAGGACACCCTAGGAAACCTTGTAAACTGCAATAGCCTGACAATTGAACAAGCAACCCTTGTAAAAATTCCAAAACTTGTATACTGTTGGTCTCTCTTTCCTCCTAAACATAAGTGAAATTACAGTGCTGAGTGCAAGTAACATTAAAGTACTGAGTGCAAATAACACAGTGCTGAGTGCAGATTTCAACTTATCTCTAGTGTGGTGTCTTGAGTCAATCAGGGTATTAACTGTAACCATTCCCACTGCCTTCTCTTTTCCCCCACCCCCCTCTTTCCTCAAACAGGTTAAATGGCTACAATTCAGTACAGGCATCATTTTCAAATCTAGGTGCTTAGGATTTCCCTCTCTCTTCCCCCCTTGGCTGACCTGGTGTGACTTTGTGTAAGTTTCTTCATTGTATGGATCTTTTACTGTTTTTTGTGTAACTGAATGACCGGCTGCTAAATTCTGATTCTGCACAGACTGATCTATTTTGTTCTTCAGAGGCTCTATAAGTAGCTAGTGACTTTACTGAATTTCTATGGTAATATTTGTGTTTAAACTGAACCTGTACCAAGAGAAAGGGTCAGAGCTCCTCCTTGCTGCATGTGTTTTTTAATGTTTAAATTGCACACACACATTGAAGAAGTGCTTTTATGACTTGAATAACTTGGGCTAGCTATACCTGAATTGCTTTTACTGGCAATTTTCTAGTTGTACAATTGTGAAAA
>NC_056744.1:1330377818-1330490318 GCF_019279795.1 Protopterus annectens | reverse complement strand
GAGCGTTACAGGGTGGACAGGGACACGTTGCAGCAAATAGTGGAGCTGTGCCGGCCACGCCTGAGAACAAGAAACAACAGAGGGGAACCCATCCCGGTGGACACAAAGGTATGTGTAAGCTTGCAAATACTGGCCACAGGTACCTTTCAAAGTCCAACTGGAGATATAATGGGCATCTCACAGGCATCAGCATCCAGGGTACTACACCAGTTCCTGGATGCCATGTTACCACATGCCAATGAGCATATATACTTCCCCAGATCTCAGGAGGATTTGGCTAGCAATATGCGCCACTTCCACCATGTGGCACAATACCCGGAGGTACTGGGTGAGATAGACTGTACGCACATACAAATCAAGTCACCACCTGGCGAGCAGGGTAGACGCTACATAAACCACAAGGGATTCCCCTCCATCAATTGTCAGGTCGTGTGCAATGCTCAGGGCATTATCATGGATGTGTGTGCTGGCAGCCCTGGAAGCTACCATGACTCCCATATCTGGCATGCCTCACAGCTGTACCAGGTATTTGCCAGGGGGGACATCCCACAAGGCCATCTCGTGGGGGATGCTGGCTATGCACTGGAGCCGTGGATGATGACTCCCATCAGAAATGCACACACACACATGCAAGAACGCCATAATGAGGCACACGCACAAACCAGAATAATCATAGAGCGTGTGTTCAGGATGCTGAAATCACGGTTCCGGTGCTTGGATACATCTGGTGGAGCCTTGCAGTACTCTCCAGGCACATGTGCCCACATATTCATAGTATGTGCCATGCTACATAATATGATCCTGCGGAAGCAGCTGCTGCAGGGACATAACTGTGAAGGGCCACAATGCCCACCACAACTGCCAAGGCCAGTCCAGGCACAGAGGGTTCCAGACCAGGAACACACTGTGCCAACCCCAGTAGGCAGACAGAGGCGTACCCAATATGCCTACACCTTGGCAAAGAGGGAACGTATAGCACATACTCTGACAGCGTAGGCCCCATGGACTGACACCTCCCTACCTGCACACACAGTGAAATGGACGGCACACAAACATGACCACTTGTAAAGTGTACTGTATGGGTGGCCTCATGTGTGACTCCAACATAGGCAGCCCCCAAACACTGTACACCCAACAGCCAGTGGAGCATGTAACGCCAACACCTGAACAGTACACAGGTCCTACAGCATACGGCATTGCTGTATGCCTGCCACGTTCGCCACAACATGTATACATATAAAAAAAAAAAAAAAAATATATATATATATATATATATATATATATATATATATATATATATATATATATGTGTCTATATATATATATATATATATATATATATATATATATATATATATATATATATATATGTAGATAGATATAATTATATATATATAGAAATATATGTACACATATACATATATATATATATATACTACAGTGAAGACAGGGAATTAGAGGGATATAAGGTGACTGAGATGTAACCCGCGATATCTGTACACAGTATACATAGTGAAACGACAACCTGAACATCTGGGAGGTTCAACATAAGAGGATACTGCCAACCATGGAACGGGTAACATACCGATATGCATAACCACGAGGCGGAAAGATCGCCAGACCACAGTACTGTAACAGTACATGCGCGTGTAATAGTATGATGATATGAAGGGAGAGGCAGACACTGCCACCGGTGTTGCGGTCCATGTAGGTACGGTGTGCAACCGTCCCCGTGAGTTCCGTAGTATGTGTACGTGTGCGGTGAGGGTGCCGTGTGCATCGCTGTGTGAGTGTAATGTGTGTGTGTCTGCAACATGTGTATGTTGGTGCCACGTTAGAGGCAGAGCGTAATATTAGGTGTAGGCATACGGTAAACTAGCCTCAGGCATATGTACACTACTAGTCCCAAAGTAGTAGTGACAGCCCCACCCTGGCTAGGTGTGTCGCAACGTAGAATGATACAAAGTGAAACTGTCCCAGATGGTAGCACAGGAATATACCCCATACGAAATGGAAAGGACTTATGTAATAGTCATGCCTGTATGTACGACACCGATATGTTAATTGCCATAATATACGTTGGCAGGGTCACACAGCAATAGGTATGTACCACGGAAATATGTATGTGCTACCCCAGTACTGACCGTGGCCACGTTTCGGCCCGTAAACACCGCTGTGTGTTCTACAAGTGTCAAACAATCAATCCCCATCCGAATATGTGGCAACCACTGGCAAACAGGCTATCCCAACAACAGGACCACAATGACTGCAAATATCTGGGACAGAATGACAAGGGATAGTTGTCACGTACACACAACCGCTGATATACCACAGATGTTACGGAGGTATACATGCATCAAGCTCACCCGCAGGCGATACCGACACCACATGACAACAGCCCAACCAACAATCCCATAACAAAGGACAATTAACTGTCAACTCTCCAAGTAGGGACGGAGCACATAGACAACTATACTGGTTATGTAGAGATGCAAGGCCCACAAACCGTATCCGTGATGTACAACCACCGACATCCCCCACTGTACACAATAAAGGAATACGAACCGTAACAGCAGCACAAACATACAGTAGGTCAATGACATCTGCATAACCACAACATATCGTGTGGGGGACACAATTAAAGGCGGCTGCATAATTGCATGCGTTGCAGAAATGCAAACAATAGCCATGTTACAGTTCTGAATGTAATACTCCGTTATTATACATCGGCAGGACAGGTACACCCACCTGTTGAAACAAGTACTACACCTGTCACACACAATCCATGGGTGACCTGAATGCAGACCATACTTGTTCCCATGCATAGCAGATGCAGTCACACATAACATAAGACAATACAGACCATCCCCACGAAGGTAGGGCGAATATCCAACGCCCAGGCGGAGAATCCAATCATACCCCAGTATCGACATGTAATTACTGAATGGAGTAGATGCACAGGTGATATGCACGTAATTACTCACGTACACATAGCCGCTGATATACCACAGAAGTTACGGGGGTATACATGCAGCAAGGCCACCTGCAGACGATATTGGAACCAATTAACAACAGCCCAAGCTACACTCCCATAACAAAAGACTATTAACTGTTAACTCTCCAGGTAGGGATGGAGCACACAGACAACTATACTGTGTATGTAGAGATGCAAGGCCCACAACCCGTATCCGTCATGTACAACCACCGATATCCCCCACCGTAGATATTAAAGGAATACAAACCGTAATAGCAGCACAAACATACAGTCAGTCAATGACATCTGCATAACCACAACATCACGCGTGGGAGACACAATTAAAGGCGGATGCATACTTGCATGCGTTGTATAAAGGAATACAACAGCCATGTTACAGTTTTGAATGCAATACTCCATTATCATTCGTCGCTAGGACAGGGACACCCACATGTCGAACCAAATACTACACCCTACACACACAATCCACGGGTAACAGTACTTCGAAAAATACCTGTCGCCACGCATAGCGGTTGCAGTTACACATAACATAACACAATACAGACCATCTCCACGAAGGTAGGGCAAATAGCCAATGCCCAGGTGAGGAATCCAATTATACCCCAGTATCGACACGTAACTTGCGAATGGAGTAGATGCACAGGTGATATGCACGTAATTACTCACTGAGGAACAGCAATTGGTGGGATGAATACACATGTTGCAGGTATCGATGGATATAAGGATGACTCTCAGGATATTCAAACCGTATGCTCATACCGAACCAGCAGTGTACAACCGAAAGCAAAAGAAAATGGAAAAACGATACACGGAACGAAACACGGAATGAAACACCGACAAGGTATGTACAACACACGATATGTACGGTTGTGTAACGCATGATGTGTATGACGAAGCTGTACTGTATGTGAATGGTGGTTGTAATTAATTACACTTGTTCGTAATGCAGAAAGTGGTGAAAGGTAGTTATGTAGTGATATCCTGCCGAGCATACCAACGCTTGTGGACACCGTGTGTACAGCAGTGGGACATCATGTACACAGCGGAGACACCACAAGGGCTGCCACAGGGGGGCATTAGAGAGAACAATGCCATACCACACGCCGTTGCTGGCAGTGGATGTCCAACAAGGAAGTGCCATAGCACGGGATAGGACATGTATGTATATTGTCACAGCACGCATGTGTATGGGCATATACCGTTGATGTCATACGTAAGGTGCGGCCGACGTGCAAGTATGCCCTTCATTAGGGGATACTATGTGAAATATGTGTAATGTAAAGCTGTCTAGGTAGATATGACAGATATCATACACAGTATCACAGGCATATCATGCATAACACAGGTATCGCCTATTGGTATGTACAATAACAGGATACATATGGCCTGTAGGTATGGGACAGACTAGTAGCATGATAACTAGCCGAACTGGAAGGGACACCAAGTAACCATGCCCAAAGGCCCTGTAGCAGCTGCACAGGTGCACAGTGAGCAACAATGCAGTCTGGCGGGTCCATGTGTAAACACATGTGCAGTGTACACAGTAGTGTCACCTCCCCATGGTAGTGTCCTGTGAACAGCAGAGGCGGGTGTCAACCGCACGTCTACACTGTACCGCTGCTGTGGTGGTACCAGGACTATGTGTCACTCAAACAGCAAGGGAGGTATCAAATGAACAGTGCTACTGTGTGTTCCTACGGGATGTGCACAGGACCTATGTTCCACAGCATGGTGTGTGTTGTGTTTGTGGAAGTAACACACAAGCCCAGCCCATGCAGTGTGGCGTGTGTGCACATATCCAGGAGCAGTCCGTTCACACTGCCCACCGCAGATGTCATGTACGAGGAGTATATGCATCAGTAATGTGGAGGACATGGGCCGTGTCAGAGCAGAAGACACCCCTGAGTATGTGGTATGCAGATGTGTACAGATGTGTTGTCCATATGTCAGCCGCATATGTAAACTGTCTGAGCCTGGTAAACATCGTGGCATGACAATGTTGTGCCATGTAAAGCTGCAGCTGTTGTTGAAGGTACACCATATATGTGGTATTGTACCCTTGACTGTGTGTAGATGTGTGTATTTCACAGGTACAATGGCTACCTATGTACCAGCATCACACACAGTACAGAGAGGTGTGGCCTTGCAGAAGGGTATCCATGCCACAGTGGATAACGGTAACCACAGAACCGTGTGTGGCATATGTATGTATAGCAACCATGTACAATGTGATATGTATGTACGGGACCAGTATCCATGTGATAGTCGGTGGGTGAATGTTGTTATGCAAAGGTGATGTGCATGCACCATGTGTCATGCATCCTGATGCCATGATACTCATATGATGTATCCGCCACACTGACACCCGTATGGTTGGTATCGGTATGAGCTGGTGGAGCAATAATGGCGCTTGGTATGTAGGCGTGGGATATCTAGGCATGGACAGTACTCTGTGAGAGCATGTTCTGTATGTAAGCATATAGTGAACATGAGGAGCCCCATGACTGAGGACTGTGTAATGCCATATGTACCTGACATGTAGTAGGTACTATGGTATGCTCGCACCACTGTGTGTCCTGTCCATGAGCCACATAGCATAACATCCTGAGACACAGGGTATGATGTGCAGGTGGATGTGTAAGATGCCAATACCAGAACGTGGAATGGTGCTGAAGGGCAATGTGAGGACAACGTCTGATGTGTCGGCCTCCGTACCACCCCAACTGCCCATGCAATGGTATGACAGGTGGCCAGCATGTGTATGTGCCGTGCTGTGGCATACACAAGCCCAACATGGGTGCTAGGAAAGGCCTGGAGGCCATCAATGTGTGTGGGAATCACGTTCGTGAGGATGTGCCCCATTGCCATTCAGAATGGTCCAGTCATGGGTGTATGACAACAGTCCCACATGTGCAATGCAGTGCCACCCGTGGGTAGTGCGAGAAATGCCGCTGTGCGGCGGTCAGGGTACACAATGTCCGACAACAGGCTAGCAGTGAATATAGTGGCCTGGTGCGGAGACATATACCGAACAGGTTGGTGGAACATTACAGCCAGGGACATCGGAAGGTGACATCGGGCCAGTGTCCCAGGACATATCGTGTGCATGTCAGTACCGTGTATGTGTCCACAGGGACACCACAATGTCCATGTACGGATTGCGACCTTGTAGTGAGTGAGAGGGTGTATTGTCAGTAAGTACGCCATTGCCTGGCATGTTGCCAACATTAGCTCGGTCAGCAATGCCTGGGTGGCTATTGTATGTGACATCAGATGTGGATGTAGCCAAACAATACAGACATACCACCACAATGCCTGAGGCCCCACACCGCAATGTGCGGCAGTCATGTTTAGGTAGCTAGCCTTGGAGTATGTGATCATGGACCTCGAGGACCCACCATGGCTGACAAGTGATGCACCCCACACATGTGAATGTACACCACTGTGCAACAGCCTGCACATGTGGTTGTACATCATATGTGCATGGAACATGACCACCACAGTGGCGTCTGTGAACAGGTCAGTCCTGCCATGTCTCTGTGTGGAATAGCATGGTTTCTGAAATTGTGTACATGCTATGGAAGCGCACTGTGGTATGTGTCAGCATATGTATGTGCACTGTCCATCTGCTGGGGTGTCATGCCGTTAACAACTGCTGTCAGCAGACGTCGGTAGTACTGGTTGTAGTACACATGTTCCGTGTATGCTGCGATGGGTGTGTTTCCAGGGTGTGGCTAGCAGGGCCATGTAGCATATGTGTTTAATCCACCAAAGAGGGGATAACCCCAGGTGCGTCACACCAGACACATGGAGGTATTGTTCATGCTAAGGGTAGTGTAGGTATGGTATGTGTTGTGTAATGTGTCATCCAGCTAACCGGAGTGCATGACTCGAGCATGTGTAGGTACATGGGTGTCTATTCTAGGGAAGTGTGGGTTGCTGTCAGCACATGGCAGTATTAGCTGTCTGAGGGCCAATGTACAAATGTACAGCATAACAACACAGACGGTATGTAACCTGTGGTGTACAATGTCGACTCTGTCGCGTGTTACAATGTGTATAGCGGTCACAAACATGGGTATCTGCACATGGAGCAGCTATGATGCATTGTGTTAGGTAACTATACAGGATGTGTGCAAAACACTGTGTGATGTGTGAACCCCTCACCTGTGGGTGTTTCAGTCCAGGTATGTGCCTGGGAGGTACGATCCGTGTACAATCCGTACTCACAGGCGTGCTGCGCAGAGCATGGAGGCAGGTCCCAGTCACCGCAGAGATATGTGAGTGGTGCAATAGTGTGTGTGCCTCGCTTGTGTGCAGCACAGTGGAAGATGCAAGCATTGTCCCACATAACCCCATGCCGTGCCTGCCTGTTACAGCCTTGCCGGAGACAGTTATGTGAAACTGCCACAGAGGCAGTATAGCATGTGAAGATGTACATGTGTGCTCCACACACCAGGCCGATGGCTGCAGGTCATGAGTGCCACAGCATTGTGGTTGACCAGGACTGCCATAGCGGTCACATACCACATGCCTGTACAATAACAGTAGGAGCATAGGCAACAGTTGCAGTGACATAGTAGGTCAATGTACAGTGTCCTTGTGTTCAGACCACTGCCTACTGTACACTTGGCTAGACACACACCCAGAAAGCTATAACACCGGTGAGCCATCGCATGCCCCAGTACACGTAGTCTGTGTATTGCCATCACAGGGCAGTCACAATAACATGTTGAATGAGAGATATATTGTACCAGGTGATGTGTCATGTGTGTGTATGTTGAGTTGCAGAGCTGTTCACCCATCCGCAACATCACAGTGCATGATGCCTTGTGTAACATGATGTGTGGAACTGCAATGTGATCCACAACAGGGTCATCCGGGACTGGTGCGTTGTGAATGGTGTAACCCATGGGTCTGCGGGATATACACTGGTGCTGTCGGCTGCCATGCAGGGGGCCACCAGTGGTGCCTACAGTGGTCATACAGACATACTGCATACATTGTTCTGGCAGGAATGTCCATTGTTGTAGATGATGTGGTACTACGTGAAGGTAGGTGTGTGTTGTGAATGTTACCCATCCAGACGTGACCATCAGGTGCAGTCATGGTTGTCGACAGCATCGCACCCATCCACAGCCGTCAGCACCCTGTCCCCAGAATGGGTAACAGTAGCCCTCGTACTGTGTGACTAATGTGCAGATGGCGGAACACCTACTACTGGCTGGCTAACAGTGTCATCTAGGAAGGCTATATGATGGCTGGAATACGCTGCTCTAATGTATAATTATGGTATCCCAATGAATTACATTGATTTTCATATAGTAAGCCATGGCTGGCATGTAAACCATGTACAACAATGACTGTGTGACAGACCCAACCAATGTGGAGCCGTGATGAACATGCACCCATTAGAACACCAAATGAGGTACGTTGCATGTAATGATGTACAACTGACAGCTATGGGCACAGCATGGATGCAGACGCACATCCCCCACAGGCAGTACCGCTCAGTGTTGGTAGGGGGGCATTGCATGAGTACATGTGACAGTTGCTGTATTGCCACATGTACGGCATATCCATCATATAGGTGTAGCACTGGTACGTGACTGTCGGACATGCCTGTACATACGACCATGTCCCACAGGATATGTGTTATGTGTGTACAACACCTGTCGTACTGTCATCAAGCTGTGAAGTGTATGGCTGCCAGTGTACCTGTGTGACATGTTGTGCAATGGGTGCAAAGGTAGCGCATTACATGCCCACATGTCCTGCACAGGTGCATAGCCTGAACATACAATACAAATAGGGTGTTGGATAATAGAAACCCACAAAAGGTGATGGGTATGGGTGGCAATCCACTATCACCTTTCCGGGTAAGGTGTGCATGTCCATGACACATTAGCACCTGAGATGGTAGCAGTACAGCTGTACAGGGCGGCATGCATATTTGATTACAAATACCCTTGCGTGTTCCACCACTGGCCTGTTGACAGACAGACACCAACACAATGTGCAGCGCTGACATGTGCACAGCACATCACCATGGCTACAGTACAACAGGGTCACTGTGTTGACATGTGCACAGAACATCAGCGCCAGCCACAGTCGAACACGGTATGTGTTGAACCCCACCGTCATTGTAGCCCATGCCACAGACAGACGTGTAATGCATCTGTGTATGTACGGCTGGGAATGGCCCTGGCCTAGTAGCATAGTTGTGTCAGTGTTGCGAACAACATACTGAATGGGCTGTGTGTGTGAGGTGTGCGTCATACGTGTATGGCCTGATGGATGATACCAGCAGTGCCCCCACTATGTGAACATCCCCGTCCCCATAAATGAATACCTAGGCTGTGCTCAACACCATGGTCCCTGTGGGATGGATGGTGCTGTGTGGTGCACCCGCCGACATGGTGGTGGCAGCAGGCACTGGATGTAGACATATGTGGTACCCATGTCAGGCCGGGGTACCATCCATGTGCACGGGATATCACCGTGCGGGCACATACAGCACTGAGTTGAACAATATCACAGCACATAGCACCTGTTAGGGGTAATGTGTATGCATGGATGTGCGATACCAGCATGCATCATACACACCCCCACCAAGCAGCATGCTGCCTACATAGCAGAAGGCCATTGTCCACACCATGATGATAGACATGCGACATGTCCATATCCCCATCGAAATGACATATGGAATGGACAGCCACCCTCCCAATACTGGTATCCCACAGGCGGGACACATCCCTGTGCCATGTATGTGATATACCCTGCCATACCATGCAGCCCTGTCCAGCAAGGCTGCACGTGCCATCACAGTCATACATGGTGCGATGGCCACATGGCACTTGCACTATCAACTGACCAGATCAGTAATGTGGCACTGATGCACCTTGTGGTGTCACAAGTGCTGTGTGTCAGCGTGTACAACGTGCCCGTGCACATGCTATGTATGACCATCCCTGCTAATGTCATATGATTAGACATTGTCCCATGTGTATCACATGTGCAATACAGGCAAGCCGTGGCAGGTTGTCCAACACCCGTACAGTGCTGAGTAGATGTATATGGCACAACACATGCATGTACAAGTGTCCATGTGTATGTGTGCAGTGCCACCGCTGACGTCCATAACAGCTGCGTCTGTGATGCCTACTGACATATACACAGCATCCAGGTGAACAGTAGAACTGTGCACACATCGGGCCACGTGCTGATTGGTATGAACACAGGTGCAGGCAGGTACACATGTCCACAGCAGGTTACCATCTACATGGGGTATGTACAGTGTGATGGGTTGACACAGAGATATGATATGATACCCACTGCATAACGGTGTGACAGGTGTGACAGCAACATGTCAGCTGTGTCAGTGTCATGATGCGTCTCAGAGATTACTGTGCAGATGTCATACATGTCATAGCAATGTATGTTCAGCGGTATGCCAGTACATCAGTGCGAATATGACCTGTCACCATCATTATGTCTTACAGATAATGCCTCATTCACGACTGCCAGCCTTCAGCCGTCAGGAGGATGAAGTAATCATACCGTTGCTCCATGACAACTATGACCTGCTATTCAGCCATGTTCCACAGCAAGCGCAGCAGCGGGATGACCTGTGGCAGGATATGTGCAGGAGGGTGAATGACGTGGGTGGCAACAACCACACCTACCAGCAGATACGCCGACACTGCACGGACCTCATACAGCACGCGAAACAGCGTGCTGCCGCAATCGCCAGAGAACAAGGTGGAACAGGTGGTGGGCCACCAACCCAGCCCCCACTCACACACACGGAGGAGCTCCTGGCCAGTCTGGGGACACCCAGGGAACAGAATGCAGAAACACTAGCCGCCATCGTGGAGGTGGGTGTCTCCCGACCAATGAGCCTGGAGCTGCCTGGTAAGTCAGTCTTGCATATGAGTATGATATCCACTGTAGGTGTAGGTGTCACTGTACATCATGTAAAGTAACAACACATGCCAGGTATATGGGCACACAAGCCGCATACTACAGTATGCTACGTTGTGTTTGCGGACGTGTGCATACCACATGCTATCACACAGGTACATGATGTGACATGCACAGTGCGAACTGTGGCTGTCATACAGTCATGGATAATGTTTATACTGTTGTGTCGCCCCTATACAGGTACCTCTGGAGTGGGTCCGTCGCAGGTGAGACTGTTGTTAGTAACAGGCATGTTACAGTGTAGAGTTATTCGCCATGTGGCCAGGTATAACATGCACAACTGGGTTTTGTTCCAGTCACGGTATACAGGTTGCACCACCAGACATACACATGCCACCCGTGTGCAGTAGATACAACCGTTATCATACACCGGCATGAAACCACAGTACCTGTCAGTGTGGTATGTGCGGCCAGCTATGCATACAACGATGGAGGTGTTCTACAATGGATGCATATGTAGTATGCATTTGAACACCATTCGTGGTACGCACACAGTACCACACAGTGAGCAGTGACCTGGGCAGCACACAGGTGTCACCAATGTGACATTTGCCCCTGCATTGTGTGCACACGTTGTGACACACCACCCGACATGTCCCATGCCCGTGGTGTTCTGTCTGCCATATTGTCACACCATCACATGACCTACACCTGACATAGCGAACATCCACACTGTTGTCTGCATAGCCCTCTGGATTGTGACACCTCCGACATGTATGGGTGTATGTCACATGGGACACCACAGGAATGGGTACACGATGCCCATCACACACAATTGTCCAAGACCCAGTCACAAATGGCCATGGGTGATAGCCACAGGCATATTGCCACACAGTACGTCTGATGTCGATAGACACCGTTGCACATTGTCCACACATAGTGTGATCAAAGCCGTAGTGGACCACCTGTACATTTGATGTGGTACAACTGACAACCGGAATGCCTGTCTGCAGCCACCAGAGGTGCCACCGATGTCTACCATATACGTGCTGTGGAACAGCATGACTGTGTTCAAGTCATGGCAATGCAATGCGTCCATATTATGCATTGCACAGCAACGTACATGCATCCTGTTGCCATGCAGTGGCACAGTGCCTGTACTCCCCACTGTATAGCTATGTACACGGCTCACACTAACCACACCTGCACAGACATATATGCTAAACATGCATTCTATCTGTAGGCTGTACACACAACACTGCACTGTGAAGCCCATTATGATGCGGTGCATGTGGCGGGACACTATTGTCACACATGTCCACATGTTACTGCACATGTTGGCAGATTACATGTCAAGGTAACGTCAGCCATGTGTACTGTTAACCTGTCTGTGGCCACATGGTGTATCACGGTGATGCATGCAAACTACCATGATTGTGTGTACTGCATGCCTACTGATATGACACCTGCTTGATGTAGTGTGCACCCCAGGGCAGTATGCATACTAACACTATTAATGTCTGGGCTGCATTCCCTGTGCTGTAGTGTGGGAATGCTGCATGCCATCTGCAATATCACATGCATGGTGTGTCTGCGTGTGTGTGTTGTCTGTGTGTGTGTCTGTGTGTGTGTGTGTGTGTGTGTGTGTGTGTGTGTGTGTGTGTGTGTGTCTGTGTGTGTGTGTGTGTCTGCTTGTGTGTGTGTCTGCGTGTGTGTGTGTCTGCGTGTGTGTGTGTGTGTGCGTGTGTGTGTCTGCATGTGTGTCTGCGTGTGTGTGTGTGTGTCTGCGTGTGTGTGTGTGTCTGCATGTGTGTGTGGGTCTGCGTGTGTGTAATGTACCTTACTGTATGTCTTTGTATTCACAGGTGGTGTAGGTGCGTTCCCCTCCTGCGGTCCATCTGATGTTAGTGTCCCCACAGATACTAGCGGTGATGACCATATGCATGAGGTACAGGCAGGGTTGTCAGGGGCAGAAGCTGTGCCATTGGTTACCATCCCACCTATGTCCCCCTCATCCCCGCACACGGTTCTGATGCCGACACATACCACATCACCGTTGCCCATAGAGGTAGGACAGTCAGCGTCTGTTGGCATTGAGCAGGAATGTGTGGTGGCTACAGAAGGTGCGCCTACACACCATGTTGCCAGTGTAATGACTGGTGATGTGCCACACAGGCATGTGGCTGGTGCTGCTCGTAGGAGGACCTCTGGCAGACATGCACCTGCTGTACAGGGCGCAGCAGCTGGTATCACCAGACGCATGTTCCAGACTGTAATGGCGGCACAGGCATGTGCAGAAAGGCAGAACCAAGAAGGGCAGAGGCTGCAGAGGGCTGCAATCCGTTCCCTAAATGACAACATCCAGTCATTGGTGAATGCTCAACAGCAGATTGCTAATGTACTGGATAGGCGATTAGGTGCGATGGTTGGAATCCTCAACCGAGGCATGGCAATCCGCGAGCGTGAGCTGTCTGTGCTGGAACACCTGGTAGGGGTGAGGTGTAGGACACGTGGGCGTAGGCCAGCAACACCACCTAGTGTAGGTCGACGTGTTCGTGCCGCCTCTCATGCCCACTCACACAGTGCTGGTAGCAGCAGCAGTGCAGCTGGTGCTACACCGTCCACACCAGGACACAGCAGGCCACGTGGACGTGGCCCTGGCCGGTCCCAGCATGGACACGGTTCCAGCGGACAAGTGTCATCGGAGAGTAGCCACTCTATACCTCCACCCGGTAGTGCCCGTGCGACCCCAGGCAGGCATGGGTCACGTGGCCGCAGGCGGACACAGTGAGCCATACAACCTGCACTGTACAGTCTGGGGCTGCCAATTATACCCCGTGTAGGCATCACATATGGCTGAACTGTGTACACACATACCCACACACGGCAGACACAACTGTAGGGCTCCACCACATCCACATGCATTCTGCATAGTCATGCCCAGTAAACTCACCGGCCCTTACACACACACATGATGTCATCCATTGGTGCAGCCTATGCCCCTGGCAGACATATCACCCTGTGAATATGATGAAGCCTCTGCCGCATCCCTGTCATCCACACCATCGGTGCAGGGTTATGCAAATATATTCTGATGCACATGGTGGACAAGATAGTGAGAGGTGTATGTGATACCTGTGTATGCATAGCGTGTGATGTGTATGTTGCAGTGGTTGTGTATGACAACTGACTGGTGCGTATGTGACGTGGGTTGTGTACTGTCAACATGCAGCAGACATACCATGTAGTGCAGGTGCAGCATGCATTGAGCTGTGTTCACGGTATGTGTGACGGTTACATGTGTAGCACCATGTTGGTTCTGATAACCTGAATCCCTCCTATGGTGTACTCACATGTGCCTACAGGGAGCGCTGTTATTGGTCCCCCACATGTAGCTGTGGATTACCCACAGGCACATCTGGCAATATCAGCATACCACATGTACCCGCAACCTGCCTGGACACCTACATAGGTTCATAGGTGCATAGGTACATACTTGGCTATCTGCCCTACGGCATTTATAAGCCTAGCCAGAGTGTGTGTGGCTTTCACCACCCCTTAGGCTGGGGATACTATACCCATTAGTTTGCAGTGCCTCTGTCCAGCAGTGACACAGAGATGATTCCCAGGGTATACCTACGATCTCCCATCCACTCGTCAAGCTTTCTCTTGAACAGAGTCAGTGAGGGGCTCTGCCTCACAAGGACTGGGATTCTGTTCCATGGTGTAGGGAGTCTCTGGGTGATGAACCTGTCCCTCCAGCACGTCCTATTTATATCCGTGTTGAGGTGTGTGTCTCTTGCTCTCGTGGCTCTGGTTGATTTGGATCATATGAGGTGGAGCATGTCCATGATATCCGGGTTGGACATGGCCTTGTATGTCAGGCACAGATCACCTCGGAGCAGACGGTATGCGACTGTATAGAGCCGGAGTCCCTTCAGTCGGGCAGAGTGTGACATATGTTTGAGCCCCTTTATCCTTTTGGTGGGGAACGTTTGGGGTCCTTCCAACTGCTGCAGGTGTCAGGTAGGTACATTCCGAATGGGGCGTTGTACTCAATCATTGGTCTGATACGTGAAGAGTACAGGGGTACAATGACCTCCCCTGATCTGGATGTGAATCCCTACATGATCAGGTGGGCAATGTAGAAAGTCTTCCTAACCACATTGGCAATGTGAGTGTCAAAAGAGAGGTTACTGACAAGTTGGGTCCCTAGGTCCCTGATAACGTCTTCCGTGTTTAATGGATTACCACCTATGTGGTAAGTAGAGGTTACCTTGTTTTTCCCAAAGGGTATGACTATACCTTTCTTGGCATGTAGCTTAAGGCCATGGCTCTGGCACCAGTTATCCATTTCAATGAGACCTCTGGTGGATGTCTGTGTCTGATGGGGTGTCGATTATGGTGCCCAGTTTGCAGTCATCTGCATACCTTGTCAGTCACAACCCCCCATGATTGCCTGCATGTCAGAAAACTTAAATGCCGAACAAGTGGGGGCCCATGACTGAGCCTTGTGGGACACCGCTCATGACTGGCCTAGAGTCTGACATGGCACCAGGAATTCTAACCCTGTGGGTTCTGTCCTTGATCCAGTTTGCAATCCATCTTGTGAAATATGGGTTTACAACCACGCTGGTGAGCTTTTCTATGATGCACGCGTGGGGTATTGTGTCGAATGCTTTTGCTAGGTCAAGGTAGTCTGTGTGAACTGCCTTACCCTCATCAATGGCCTTAGTGACTCTTCCGAAAAGGTCGACCAGGTTCAAGAGACAGGATCTGCCCTCGACAAAGCCGACTTTTTGTATGATCCAGTGTATGTAGGTCCCCAATGTCCTCATTTAGGAGCTTCATTATGATCCCCCCCATAGCTTTGCAGACAAGGCTCATCAAGCTTATAGGGCGGTAGTGTCCAGGGTCCGTAGAAGCTCCGCCTTTGTGGAGTGGGACCACAGTTGCCGCACGCCATTCTTTGGGTACGTATCCTGTAGTAAGGCTAAGATTAAACAGCAGCCTTATGTGCGGGTTTAGGTCCTCATTGAGGTCGTGTAGCACACAGCCGGGGACACCGTCCGGTCCCATTGATGCTGTGTTTTCCACTTTAGAGAGAGCAGCTCTCACCTGGGCATCTGAGATGTTTGGGAGGCTAGACTCTGGTGGGATACATATCTCTCCTCATGGGGGGGAGGGAGGGGAGAAATATGCACGGAACCTGTCTGCCAGTATGTTGGCAATGTCTGTGGGTTCAGTGATCATTGTACCATTCTGGACTAATTCCGAGCATAACTGTGAGCTTCCACCCATGTTTCTACCATAGCCAAAGAAGGCCTTATGGTTGTCTTTTGTGTCTTTCGCGAGTCCTCTCCCACAGGTGGCCTTGGATGGTTGTATGTGTGATCGTATTTTACTGCTAGTATTGATCAGGGATGCCTTCCCTGTTAGGGAGTTTGCTCTGTCATGTAGTAGCTTTCTCCTCTTATTGTAGAGTCTGTTTATGGCTGTGGTCCACCAGACCGTGCACCTGCCTTTGGTGGAAAGGGTCCTGATGTTATTAGGGATTGCCTGATCCATACATTCCTGGAGGTGCTTGTAGAAGGCATTTGTAAGGGTTTCAGCAGCGTGGGTTGTGTTTTCCAATGGCTCGGAGGCCTTTCAGGGTACCACTCCAGTCTTAAGAAGTGTGAGGTTTGCTTTTGAGAAGTTCTTCACCGTGGTCTCCTTTGCTGGGGTTGGGGGCGGGATGTGGATCTCCAGTGATATTAAGATATGGTCTGATCTCACCGATGAGGGATATACATCCTGTGTGGAGCATGCCGTGTGATGATCAGGTCTAGTATGGTTCCTCCTCTTGTGGGTATGGTGACTAGTTGTTCCATAGCATTTGGGTGTATGAACTCCAGGAACCTTTGGCCTAGGGTGTTGGGCCTTGGGTAATGTTCCCGGTCTATGTATGGGTAGGTGATGTCACCCAATATGATGGTGTTTGCTGAGACATTCACACTCTCCAGTGTCTTCAGGAAGGCTGTGTGGGTATCCTGAGTTTGAGAGGGTGGTCTGTAGCATGCTGCAAACTGTAGGGCAGTTCTACCTATGGTTAATTGCACCTGGATGGTCTCCGCTGCTACGTGCGTTGCCACTAACCTGGAGGTGTGGGTATCCTTTATGCATATGGAGACTCCTCCTCCTTTTGTGGTTCGGTCCGGATTTGAGGCCGGAACGCGTGATATTAGGTATAACCTGATAGTGCTGGGGTGCTCTCAGGAGCCTTGAACCAGGTTGCAGTCACAGCACAGACATCAATGTTCTCCATACAGAGGAGGGCTTTGAGGGCGTGCAACATGGGGTTTAGACTACTGGCATTGAGCAGTATTACCCTTAGTTCTTTCCAGGTTTGTTTTCTAGAGCGGTAGGTTTATCATTTGAGCATTGCCTGAAAAAGGCACTATGGGGGTGGCAGGAGCCTTTGCCAATATCCGGAAGCCCAGGGGTGACAGGTGCAAGCCGTCCCTTGCGAAGGAGTGTGGCTTGTCAAGCATGTCATCCCAGGCAAACAGACATTGGACCCCCTCAGACTGACCCCGGTAATTAAGCCAATTATTAAAGCTGATCATTTCGACTCTGTATTGTGGCATCATTATTGGTGTGGGTAGGATACTGCTCAGGGTCAGGGTCATACCGGCCTGGGCTACATAATCTGAGAGCCCCTCTCTGTCTCTTTTCATGTAGTCCAGGGAGGTATGTCTCAGGTCGTTCACACCGGCATGGACAATGACTGCGTCATACTTGTACATGCTGCGGAGTGACCTGAGTGCTTGTGTTATGTTGCGGATTCTAGCACCCAACAGGCAGCCTACTGTGATCATTTCCTTGTTCAGTCTGGTGGGTGGGACGTCAGTGTGTCTGACTATGGCGTCACCTATAACACGTGTGTCTGGCATTGTGTGTGGCCTTAAGGGCAGTGACTGTTTAGCACACTGACTTTGAGAACTATGTGTTGCATGTCCTATGTCTTGAGGAGGCAGTTACTTGGGTGTCTGCTTTGGAGGCCTCTGTAGTTTTGGTATATGTCTGAACAGTGCCTCCAAGTATGTCTTTGTGTGTTTATGTGTTTGTTTTGCAGTTGTGATAGTTCTATGTGAAACTGGGTTTGTGGTGTGCGTGGTGACCTTCTCCTCCTGTCTGGTCTTGCCGGTCCTGGTTGAGTGAGCTCAGCCTCCAGTTTGGCTATATAGTTGCATCTCTCACATGTATTTGTTTTTTGTGGGGGTAGGTGTGGGTGTCTGTGTACATGAGGCAATTGTAACATTGCCTCAGGATGCCCAGATGCACCAGCTGAACAGGAGAGAACGCTAGCAATTGACCCTTCGACATGCTAGAAAACGTGCATGCGTTTGCTGTGTAGCTGAGTCAGAAGGGACCTATAGGGAAATGGGTACTCAAGGGGATTCTAGGCTAATGTAGTACTTTGTTTAGTGTGAATGTACATTACCTATATAAGAATGCTTTAGGAGCAAGTGCTGAGCTTTTGTGATAGAGACTAGACAGTTTAGATTGCAAGTAGAGGGGTTCTAAGGGAAAGCTTGAAGAGCATAATGTATGGAGCCACACATAGTTTATCGTTGTTTACATGACATACATGTCCACACATATACTGCACCTGACGCCTGTGGTCGGTGCCACAGGCTACAGTGGACAGAGACATCACATACATGGCAGGACACAGTACAGGTATAGGTTCATAGGTTCATAGGTTCATACTAGGCTATCTGCCCAAGGGCATTTATAAGCCTAGCCCATAGATATGTGGCTTTCGCCACCCCTTTAGTTTGAATAAAACTATGCCTATTATTTTGCTGTGCCTCTGTCAAGCAGTGACACTGAAGTAATCCCTGGGGTATATCTGCGATCTCCCATCCATTGGTCAAGATTCCTCTTGAACAAGGCCAGCGAGGTGCTCTGCCTCACATTTACCGGGATTTTGTTCCACAGCATAGGGAGTCTCTGGGTGATGAATCTGTCCCTCCAGCACGTCCTATTAATAACCGTGTCAAGGTTTAAGTCTCCTGCCCTTGTGGTTCTGAGGGATCTAGAATTTTTGAGGTGAAGCATATTCATCAATTCTGGGTTTGACATGGCCTTATATGTCAGGCACAGGTCACCTCTGAGCAAGCGGTATGAGACTGAATAGAGCTGGAGTTCTTTCAGTCGGGCAGCATAAGACATATTTTTGAGACCCTTTATCCTCTTGGTGAGGAACTTTTGGGGCCTTTCCAGCTGCTGCAGGTGTCGGGTCAGATACATTCCGAATGGGGCATTGTACTCAATCATAGGTCTAATGAGTGATGAGTACAGGGGGACGATGACCTCCCTTGATCTAGATGTGAATCCCTTCATGATCAGGTGGGCAATGTAGAAGGTTTTCCTGACTACTTTAGCAACATGAGTGTCAAACGAAAGGCTAGTGTCAACCTGGGTCCCCAGGTCCCTGATGACGTCTTCTGTGCTCAGTGAATTGCCACCTATATGGTAGCTAGGGAATAACCTTGTTTTTCCCGAAGGGTATGACTATGCATTTCTTGGCGTTTAACTTTAGGCCATGGCTCTGGCACCAGTTATCCATTTCTGTGAGGCCCTTCTGAAGGATATCTGTGTCACAAGTGTTTTCGACTATGGCGCCCAGTTTGCAGTCATCTGCAAACTTTGTCAGCCATAACCCTCCTGTGTTTGCTTGTACTTCAGAAAAGTAGATGCCGAACAAGAGTGGACCCAGGACTGAGCCCTGTGGGACACCACTTGTGACAGACTTTGAGTCTGACATGGCTCCAGCAACTCTGACCCTGTGGGTTCTGTCACTTAGCCAGTTTGCAACCCATCTTGTGATGTATGGGTTTACATTCAAGCTGATGAGTTTGTGCAGGTGTCGTACACAGCGTGCTGGCCACTGACCTCCGGTGTCACCTGTCAGCTGTGGTGCATGCTGTGCAGCGGTAGGATGCTGTACCAGTACAGGAATACGGCCGCAGTCGCGGGGTGTACACCACTATGGCGCACACCCCATAGTGTGCAGATGGGGACAACTGCCTGTGTGGTCAGCACCCTCACAATACAATGCACCCACATGCCATGTCACAGGGGGCGGACTTGCACAGGTGTCCAGTATGGCTCACACCTATGACATTGACAGGGTTGTGCAATGCAGCACCAGTACGGGATGGTCACCCTGTGTGGTTAGTGTCCGTTCACAACAGTATATCTGCATACACCCTCACACCAGGCAGCAGACATACAAACATGTTGACACACACACATGGTGGTGACCACACATGTATACATGGAGAGACGATGTGTTGCATGTACTGCACCATACACATCCATGCACCCCACACTGCGGTATGTACAGATCTCTACTATGGTGTACAGGGATGTGTGGCACATGGGACATAGTCCCCCCAACATGTGGCATACATGGGCACACATTCCTGCACACATGTCGGTGCTGGGAATGCCACACCCGCCATATGAGACATGTGCAGGCGTGCAGCAGTATGTAGTGCATTATGCATACCAACACTGTACCCGGCAGATGTGCCGATATATGCACTTGGGAGGTGGTAGGTTCTACAGTAGCCATGTGACATACAGTCGATGACACCTGCCCGATGGGTATGCATTATGACAGCACTGTCATGTAACAGCGACATAGCATACTGTATGCACATGGCAGGGTAGGATGGTGTGTGACACACCTGTGAGCCACCACCTGCACACATGCATGTGGACAGGTGTTTAAACACATAATGTACACACATACCGCCATAAGTGCTGTTACTATGCCACCATATAACGGCCCCCATGATGGGTACGCATGTGGTAGGGAGTTGCAGCTATGTTATGGACATCGGCCACTGCTCATGCATGGCTGCACCATGCACAGTACACATGTCATATGTGTCCCCTGTTGCCATGTGTGTATGCATTGCTACGTTATGACATGTGTGTTGACATACATAGAACATGGGCTGTGGTATGGTATCACAGCTGTCACAGGTGAACAATACAAGGGTATGTGTCCCAGTCAACACTGCTACACCCTGTAGTGGGAGCATACCACAGACATGTGTCCACCTTCCATTCATGTGTGTAGCACTGCATACGCCAGTGTTATACATGTGTTACATCACAGGCTTCGTATGTGTCCTGTGTGCAGTCCATGCACACAGCCAGACAATCACATGTATGACATATCCGGACATTGGTTCACTCTGGTACAGCAGCAGTCATGTGTCATAGCTGTGTCAGGGCCGTGGTATGTGTGGAGCCGACCTGTCTATGTATACTGATATGGGCGGACCACATCACACATGTGGGATCATTGTTAGTACATGTGTACTCTGCACGACTGGTGTACACCGCTATACAGACCTGTGGACATATGTCACATTCTGTTGTTGGACCGTGAGGCATACTGCTGCACCACTGACATGGTGCTGGCATGGCAGCTACAGTGTTCACTGCAGTGTGTACATGTTTGACCTGCACCCGTGATGCCTGTGATGTCATCTGTGTGTGCACGGGTAACTGCATGTGTGACCACCCTGTGCGTGTGGACGGGTTTACCTGCCCATGACCTGCGGTGTATACACACCGTCTGCATGGCAGACGGCGCGTAGCACATGCTAAGTGTGTGAGCATGCCCGGTTTGCTGTTGTGTAGGTGGACACGCACAACGTTCCATACTCTGCCCTTTCATGCTCACACTCCATGTGTATGCATGTCTGCACTTTGCAGATGCTAAGTGTGTGAGCATGCCCGTTAAGCAGTTGTGTAGATGGACACACAGTACAGTTCACACTGTGGCCGTCTGTGATCATACCCCGTGTGCATGTATGTTCCCCCTTTGCAACTGCTAGGTGTGTCAGCATGCCTGGTTTGCTGTTGTGTAGGTGGACACACACGACGTTCCACACTCTGCACTTTCATGATTCAACCCCATGTGTATGCATGTCTGCACTCTGCAAATGCTAAGTGTGTGAGCATGCCCAATAAGCAGTTGTGTGGATGGACACACGGCACAGTGCACACCGCGCCCGTCTGTGATTATACCCCGTGTGCATGTATGTTCCCCCTTTGCAACCGCTAGGTGTGTCAGCATGCCCGGTTTGCTGTTGTGTAGGTGGACACACACGATGTTCCACACTCTGCACTTTCATGATTCAACCCCATGTGTATGCATGTCTGCACTCTGCAAATGCTAAGTGTGTGAGCATGCCCAGTAAGCAGTTGTGTGGATGGACACACAGTACAGTGCACACCGCGCCCGTCTGTGATTATACCCCGTGTGCATGTATGTTCCCCCTTTGCAACCGCCAAGTGTGTGAGCATGCCAGGGTTGCTGTTGTGTAGGTGGACACACATGACGTTCCACACTCTGCCCTTTCATGATTCAACCCCATGTGTATGCATGTCTGCACTCTGCAAATGCTAAGTGTGTGAGCATGCCCAGTAAGCAGTTGTGTGGATGGACACACGGTACAGTGCACACCGCGCCCATCTGTGATTATACCCCGTGTGCATGTATGTTCCCCCTTTGCAACCGTTAGGTGTGTCAGCATGCCCGGTTTGCTGTTGTGTAGGTGGACACACACGATGTTCCACACTCTGCACTTTCATGATTCAACCCCATGTGTACGCATGTCTGCACTCTGCAAATGCTAAGTGTGTGAGCATGCCCAGTAAGCAGTTGTGTGGATGGACACATAGTACAGTGCACACCGCGCCCGTCTGTGATTATACCCCGTGTGCATGTATGTTCCCCCTTTGCAACCGCCAAGTGTGTGAGCATGCCAGGGTTGCTGTTGTGTAGGTGGACACACACGATGTTCCACACTCTGCCCTTTCATGATTCAACCCTATGTGTATGCATGTCTGCACTCTGCAAATGCTAAGTGTGTGAGCATGCCCAGTAAGCAGTTGTGTGGATGGACACACAGTACAGTGCACACCGCGCCCGTCTGTGATTATACCCCATGTGCATGTATGTTCCCCCTTTGCAACCGCCAAGTGTGTGAGCATGCCAGGGTTGCTGTTGTGTAGGTGGACACACTCGACGTTCCACACTCTGCCCTTTCATGATTCAACCCCATGTGTATGCATGTCTGCACTCTGCAAATGCTAAGTGTGTGAGCATGCCCAGTAAGCAGTTGTGTGGATGGACACACAGTACAGTGCACACCGCGCCCGTCTGTGATTATACCCCATGTGCATGTATGTTCCCCCTTTGCAACCACTAGGTGTGTCAGCATGCCCGGTTTGCTGTTGTGTAGGTGGACACACACGATGTTGCACACTCTGCACTTTCATGATTCAACCCCATGTGTATGCATGTCTGTACTCTGCAAATGCTAAGTGTGTGAGCATGCCCAGTTAGCAGTTGTGTGGATGGACACACAGTACAGTGCACACCGCGCCCGTCTG
The DNA here is from genome assembly GCF_019279795.1 of Protopterus annectens. Lineage (NCBI taxonomy): Eukaryota > Metazoa > Chordata > Ceratodontiformes > Protopteridae > Protopterus > Protopterus annectens. Next base: position 1,330,466,929 of record NC_056744.1, on the reverse strand, counting down.
TGATTATACCACGTGTGCATGTATGTTCCCCCTTTGCAACCGCCAAGTGTGTGAGCATGCCAGGGTTGCTGTTGTGTAGGTGGACAGACACGACGTTCCACACTCTGCCCTTTCATGATTCAACCTCATGTGTATGCATGTCTGCACTCTGCAAATGCTAAGTGTGTGAGCATGCCCAGTAAGCAGTTGTGTAGATGGACACACAGTACAGTGCACACTGCGCCCTTCTGTGAGTATACCCCGTGTGCATGTATGTATGTTTCCCCTTTGCGACCGCTAGGTGTGTGGGCATGCCCAGTACGCCATGCGTGGAGACACAGTACAGTCGGCACCGACGTCTGATACTAGGCTTGTAGCCATGGCCAATGACATCCTGCATAGCCATGGTGGCCGTCCAGGCGAGTTATATGTAGTTGCTATGCCACAATGGCTGCCTACATCATGCACGCCGGTTGCTCTCTCATAGGGTGTACTGTCTGTGGTGCATCCCATACCCATGTCCTGATGTTGTGCTCCGTAGTTAGTTAGTATTCCCGAGGGCAGCACTGCGTGTTACTGTATGCCCACCTTGGGATAGCAACATGCTGTGTGACTGCGCACTCTGTCTTCATTCCCTATCGGCTGCCTTGCCTCTGCAGATGATATCACCCACCTAGGAGTATGCCTCTTGACAGTGCTGTGCTCAGTAATCTCGGTAGCGCGTTCTGTAAATGCGTCATGCTGTAGTGTGTTCATGTAGGTAGGCGTAGGTTCAACTCCCGACCCTTCCATGTGTGTGTGTGTGTGTGTGTGTGTGTGTGTGTGTGTGTGTGTGTGTGTGTGTGTGTGTGTGTGTGTGTGTTTCCAGCTGTCTCTGGGGATAGTAATGCTTTTAGATGCTTCACAACACATACCTTGGCTATCAGCGTCTATTCCATACGGATGATGTCACCCGCATAGAAATATGCCTCTGACAGTGCTGTGCTCAGTAATCTCTGTAGCGCATTCTGTAAATGTATTATGCTGTAGTGTCTTCATGTAGGTAGGCATAGGTTCAACTCCCGGCCCTTCCCCGTGTGTGTGTGTGTGTGTGTGTGCGTGTGTTTCCAGCTGTCACTGGGGATAGTAATGCTTTTAGATGCTTCACAACACATACCTTGGCTATCAGCGTCTATTCCTTTACGGATGATGTCACCCACCTAGAAGTATGCCTCTGACAGTGCTGTGCTCAGTATGCTCGGTAGCGCGTTCTGTAAATGCATCATGCTGTAGTGTGTTCATGTAGGTAGGCATAGGTTCAACTCCTGGCCCTTCCCTGTGTGTGTGTGTGTGTGTGTTTCCAGCTACCTCTGGGGATAGTAATGCTTTTAGATGCTTCACAACACATACCTTGGCTATCAGCGTCTATTCCTTTACGGATGATGTCACCCACCTAGAAGTATGCCTCTGACAGTGCTGTGCTCAGTAAGCTCGGTAGTGCGTTCTGTAAATGCATCATGCTGTAGTGTGTTCATGTAGGTAGGCATAAGTTCAACTCCCAGCCCTTCCCCGTGTGTGTGTGTGTGTGTGTGTGTGTGTGTGTGTGTGTGTGTGTTTCCAGCTGCCTCTGGGGATAGTAATGCTTTTAGATGCTTCACAACACATACATTTGCTATCGGCGTCTATTCCTTCACTGATGATGTCACCCACCTAGATGTATGCCTCTGACAGTGCTGTGTTCAGTGCTCCGAGTAGCGCGTTCCATACCTGTGTCATACTGTCATGCGGTTGGGTAGGTAGGGGTAAGGTCAATTCCCATGCCTGCCAGCTGTGTGTGTGTGTGTGTGTGTGTGTGTGTGTGTGTGTGTCTATGCTCCCAGCCGCATGGGTTCATAGGTTATGGTTTTAGACTTTCCGCAGCACACATATATCCTGCTGACATCTCTGTGTTTGCGGATGTTGAGACGCAGCTAGTGGACTGCCTGTGTGCCTGCTGTGGTTAGCGACCTCCGTAGCGTGTTCTCCACGTGCGTCCTGCTGTGGTGTGATAGGGTAGTGATGTGTAGGTTCCACTACCAGCCTTGCCACATGTGTCTGTCTGTATCTCTCTCGATGTATATATACATACATATGTTATACCCATAGCGCTGCTCTTGCATGGACAGCTGTCTGTCCCATGTATTGCATATTTGCACGGCTGACACATAGAAATGTGGTACAATGCATATCCAAACATTGTCCATGCAACGTCCGTGTTCCGGGAGGTGTTGCACGCCCTAGGGACATCTGCTGTATATCTTGGCAGACAGCTATCCTTGCTGTACTGTCACTGTACTCGTACACGCCATAGACCTTGTGTATCATTGCCTGTTTATGGTGTGTGTATGTCTATCTGAGCTGTGTGCATGGTCGTGTGTATGTCCCACTATAATCGTCTGTGCAGGTGTCGCCACTATGGGTAATCCATGTAGACAGCTGTTTCATGTGCATTTCAGCACATACCTGCGGACAGTGCTACCCCTCCTACAGCAGCACATTCCATCGTCTTGCAGTGGATACTAGTGTTTCCACACACATGTATCTGTGTCTGTTCATAACACTCCACCTCAGGGAGCGTATATCTGGACACGGCCTTATGTGATAGTGTGACACTCGGGGCCAGTCATGTCATGTTGCTCTTAGAAACATTGGTAGTGGGCACAGTGATATATTTTGCATGCGTATGGCATTTCTGTCTGATTTGGTGTCTTCCTCGCATGTTTGTCGTTGCTTCCTGTCGTCAGTTATCATGAGGGCGCTGGACTGTTACTGTTACGTGGAACACAGCGAACATATGAGGCAGACTTCTACACAGTCTGCGTACATCTGTGCAGTTGCAGGGTATGTGTCTAATACAACATACCTACTGTCCGCCTACAATAGACACACAGTGTGTGGCAGCATAACAGACCACATGACATTATTTTGTATTTGCACGGCACACCCACGCAGACAGTTGTATTCCTCACACAGGTCTACATCTGCTTATCCACACTACTTGTTCTTTCCTGTACCATATGTGTGCGTCGTATTTGCACTTCCCGTCAATGGCAGGGCTCACATACGACTATGGGGGCCTGGTAATTGTTATGTTGACACTTCATGGCACCCTGGGGGACACTTCACCTTTGTGTCTGATTACCTTCCACATTGACCTTCGCGGGGCATACGTTGTCATTCACAATTACCGGGGTAGGACATATACATGTTTGCACATTTGTCCTGCTGTCTTTCTTCCCACCTGTCCGCCTAGTATCACCGGTTCAGTACATGTATTATGGACAGGTAGATCCTTCATACCCTGACCTGTTGTCATTATGTGTACACGCCCTGACGTTCGGCCATTGCCCTTGTTACGTTTCGCATAGTGCTGTGCCTTTCTAGCTGATTGCTGCCTAGGCATTCCGGACTGTGTGGTGGGTGAGAGGGAGAGCTATTTCCATTGCATGATTACTGACACTCATAACATCCGTATTCATGGCTATGCCAGCATACCTCTCAAGTGTACCTCGTTATGGGGGACGTACCTCATTTGGGGTCTTAAACGGGTCCTGCTCCTCGGAATTCCACAAAGTTCCACATTGAAAGGGTCTGTTACACATTCAGTGTTAGGAATGTTTTAGGTGAAATCCATGGTAAATTGACATTAATCATATTAATTCATTAAAGGATCTTCATTATACGTGCGGACAGCGTATTTTAACCATCCTATGACCTTTCAAGTTGAAGTTGTTAGTAAGTCATTAGTATGTGTTCCACATTTTGCCCATTTGTTCCACATTATAGGGGAGAGTGTTCCTCATGTTGGTGATGGAAGGTTGAGAGCTATGTACGCCAGTATTCGCACAACGGTCTGACTTTGTATGGGGTATTTCTAATGTAGTCCCTATCTGTATTTCCTGTGCTATGCCTTACTGCAGCTGTGTTATTCCGACAGATTTCCAGTTATGGGTGCCATCTTGGTCGTACGCATGTCCATCCATGGAGATCGCCTAAAGGACACTGATATAGGGCTGTACATATTTCACACCTGCTTTCCGCATTATCCGGTGGCTGCTTTGCACCATTAGTGGGGATTAAGGCATGTGCTATACCCACATCCCTCCCACGGGGCGGGCCTACAGATTCTCTGCCAAACAACACCTAGGCCCATTTCTGCATACCCAGGTTCCCATGCCTGCAACCCTCGACGGTATACATTACACATGGTTAATGTGTGCGGTACTGGGATGTGGACGCACTTCTATGGACTCGCCACTCTGGGGATATCTGTCCATATGTCCTGCATTTCATGGACACATGTGTCATCAACCTTGAACAAGCTTTTAGTGCATCTATAGCTGTTCCGTAGTTGCGGCTGTCACTTCTTTTGCGTCAATCGCAGCAGGGGTTGCGAATGGAGCAATTTTTGGAGTCCTACAATGGACACCAGTGTGCATGTGTAAAGTGTAGAACTTGCTGGACTGTCACCTTCTGGCCAGTGGTTTTGACTGCTGCTGTATGTTCCCCGTTCGCGGACGTCTGTTTGACTACCCATATTATCTATTACTTGGCATATTTATATCCATGTGTCATATATACGGGACGTTGGTCTGTTGTGTGTACATATATACATGTGAACCCCTCGTTTCATACCTTGCTTTGTTACTGTCTGTGGATTACCTGTGTACACACATATATAACCATACCATACCTTTCCACTGTACAGGTTCTGGCAGAGTGTACAGATGGTTGGCCCTTTATCTTAAGTGTGTGTTACATTGACCTGTGTCTATCTGGCAATTTGCTGGCATTTCCTGTGAGACTTACTTGATTCTATAGAGACCTGATTCTATAATTATGACGTGCTTCCACTGACTACATTTTTCTTTGTCTTCTGGAATCTTTATGTAACCAGTCCTTTTTGGACACTTTCTATTGTTGTTCATTTTTGTTTACACATATGACTGCTTTGGTATGTTGTGCTATTATTGTGTGTGGAGCATTTCTCCCCGGGCCTCTACTGACACTGGACATGTATACAGCTAGCCTAGCCCGGTCAACAAATGTAGACCAACATAAAACGTACATAAAAGTACAGTGGCACCTTCTGACAAGTAGGTCGGGTTACAGATGCATACCCTTCGTCAATCCCTGCTACTAACACACCCGTTATTCTATCCACATTCTATGTTTGTCTTATCACATATCATGTGTTTCTCACTATTTGTACCAGTACTTTGCATGGCATTGTCCGGTTCCATACTTTCAGGGGCTGACAGTTTTGAGACATGTATAACTAACATGGGGGACACAGCATTAACTTATCCTCCGTGAGCGGATCACACACGCACAGGCGCACTTGCATTTCCTAATTGTGGGTTACGCGCAGGCGCACATGCATATCCGTATTCTGGGTTACATATGTTTACTGAGTCTGTGTGATTACATGGCCTGTATTAGTTGTGACTGTTCCAGTAACATATCTCTGATCCGGTTAACGGACATGTGCGGAACACACTTTCACCTTTACACATGTAACTGTCTTTGCGGCACAGACGCATTACTTACACGTTCACATTTATATGTTCTATAGTCGTAATTCAAACGGGACTGCATTCACGTTGGCCGGTTGCTGTGAGCACTACACGTTTGCTGTTCTGTCTCATTTATATGCATACCCATGGTACATAGCTACATTAACATATCCCCCCCGCACTCACTTACGTCACAGGCATCCATTCTCCTGCTGGGAAAAGTGCGGTACTACATGTTACACATTCCCTATTCCCTACTGCTCTTGACCCAGGTTGCATATGGCGTGACTGCAGGGATATTCAGATCACAGGGGCTTATAGCCCCAACGCATACAGGTCTTTGATTGTCAGGGTGTTCCTGTGCTGCTCTGGGTTTGGTCTTGTCCGCCTAGTGTACGGAACTGCCCTGACCGCGTACGAATGTCAGACGAGGCACATGGGCACGGTTTATCTATGTCTATTATACCATAACCACCCCCATTATTCCTAACTGTGCACGCTGATTGGCCAGCGTGCCCGTTGTAGATCGGGTTATAGTAATGGCACACGGTCCGGTCGCCCGGACCTATTTCCATTAGTATACCTTGGTATTTATAACCTGTCTCCCTATGTTACATGGGTTTAACATAGCGTGACAGCTTTAACTGAGCCACGGTGATGTCCGTTGCTTACTTTGTGCCAGTCTCTCTCTGCTACACACATTTAACATAGCGGGACAGGTTGTACAACACAGCAACGGGGACACCGAGCTCTCCGTTGCTGTTTTGTATTGATTTGCTATGTTGACTGTGTTTTACATAGCAAGACAGTTTTGACATTAGCAACGGACATCTCATGCAGTACGTCAGCACTGCCGCGGATGCCAGACATCTGCGGACGGGCAGCAGACAGGCATTATGCTGTGCCATTATGTCTGGGGATTATTAGTTTATTTTCCTAGTTGATATGGCATAATAGCAATAACCCACGTCTGGGTGTGGGTACTGCTGTATTTACCCACGGTGGCCTTTGTTTGGTCCCTTGGGCATCGCCCTCGGGACCGCACCATGTCTACCGTGGGTATATCCAGCATTACCCACACCCAGGCATGGGTTATTGCTATGATATTCGTACAGACACGAGTGTTTGGGCAACTAACAATAGCTTCTGCTATTGCCATACAATGCTGTGGGTGGTGCCGGTTATCATACATATGCCATGTTCTGCGTTTTTCCCATTCACACTTGTCTATCCCCTGTCCTCATTCATACGTGGATATTTATATGGCACATGACTGAACTATGTATTACCTGCAGGTATGCTGTCTACAGTGCACATATGTGATGGTTGGTTACAGTGTATCTGTGTACCTACCTCTGTGATACTGGGGACTACACCACACATCCTTCGCAGCATTACGTGCATATGTACATACTATTATTCGGTAGCCAGTGGAAGGTTGTCGGAGCACCGGTTACATGTGTCCCTATTTGTGCACGCATCGTGTTGGTCTTTGTCCGGCCTTCGTTGCTATCATGGGTTGGATGGTGGTGTTGGTGTGTGTTTGGGTTGTATTTATACTGCCAATATGTCAGTGGGGGGTGGGGTTGGCACGTGTTCCTCTTTGAAGGGGGCCCCATTATGGACATATGTGCCCTGCGTCGACACTTGACATGTGCCATATGTCCTGTGATATTGACACAGTCGTGTATGTCTTCCTGCATTACTACTTGCGTGTTACAGGCATTTTGTATCTGGTACGCATGACTATTATGTTGGATAACTTAGGCTATTCCCATGCTATGACATAACCATTCATCCGGGCATATACGTGTTATTCTATCCTTTGCACTGGCCGTGGGTGTTTTGCCATACGAAACAACACATATCTACGAGTGATGTCCCACCTTGACATTCTGTGCATGTGGCAACCATGCTGGGGTGACCTGCTTGGTGGACGGCTGTTCCACCCTGTGTATTGTGATTGACATGTCTGCATAGCTATTCATCGGTACAGTGGCTGCACATACTGCTTTGTTCAGATGTGTCCAGTTATGGACACAGTGGCGTGTGAACACCTGTGGGGTTTCGACAGGTCCGTAACCACACGCGGGATGTACACATTCTGCCGACACATTCACATGCAGCCATTTGGATATCAGTACCTGGGAATGGATGTTGACATGTGGGGTACATATTTGCACGCGTGTCGCTGCCTAGGACAATACTTCCTACTACATCTAGGGTATACCCACTGTGTGTAGGTGTGCAGCTGCGCAAGGCTGCTAGCTGGATTGGGTGGACAGTCGGACATAGGTGCGGGTTACGTGCTATGACGGGGTTGTTGTGTATTACATTTGCATGCATGGGTTCTGCTTCTGGATATTCCGATTCGGCATACGCCATCCTATGTGTATGTGACGGGTACGTTGCTGTGTCTAGCACATTTTACTATACACATGTTTGCCTGTGTTTGGGATATCTGGTTTCTTTCTGGTTGTTATATGGCCACGACTGCCCAGCTGTGTGCTCTCACTACCACTGTGGGACTGCTGTTGACCATGCCCATGGGGCTAGCCATGTGTAGTTGCGGCGCGCTGACATGATGCAGTACACCTCCAATGGGTATGCCTGCTGACAGTGCATTGCGTGACGGACACGGTATTCCGAGTATCCTTTGTTCCGTGGATGGGAACATTTTGTACTTTGTGGATTTATGTTTGGTTCTCCATTTTGTGTGGATGGGTACTATGTTGCGTACTCTGCATACGTTTCATTTTCCATGGACACTGGTTGGTGCGGTTACTATTGCAGGCGGCCTGTGACAGTCAGCACTTTAGGTTGCTCATCGCCTGCTGGCTTGGCCACGCCTACGGGTGCATCCTACTTGGGCTCCCTGGACTCACGCACGTGCCCTATGCACGTGGTTGTGGTTGCGGCGCACACTTATTACTATGCATGTGGCGCTGCTATGCCAGTTATACGCTGCACGGCCGGCGCAAGCCTTACGCCGGCCTTGCGCCGAGCTTCATGAATCCGGGGGATAGTCTATTTTGTGTAAGTCATACTTTATATAACTATATACAACATTTACAAAAAAGTTGACCAAAATGCAAAACACTATCTAGATTTATGTACTAAAGTCAAAAACAACAATAAATAGCCCACAATTTTTGTGACTCAAGACAAGATAAATGACAAAACTAATATACGCAGTTGATAATGTGTAAAACTTTTTCTAACACTTTGTTATTAAGAGCCAACTTTTTGGGACTTTTCATTAATGTTTTCTGTGCAGAGATATATGAGTAAGCCAAGGACTGGAAATTTTCCCAATTAAGTTTGGTACGATCAAGCCAATTGTTTGTGATATAGAATTTTATGAGCATACATATGTATATTATCACATGAATATCTAATCTAGACAGAGGTATTTGGGGTATATGAAGGATTGCTAGTTCCCAATATAAAGTGGATTTATGGTATCCCATTTTTTGCAAACGAACCTTCAATGAAGTCCATAGTCTATGTGAGTAATGGCATGACCACATAATATGCATAAGATCCGCACTTGAAAATGAACAGCATAAGCATGAGGAAGATTTACTGGGATTAAATTTATTAAGTTTAGTAAGGGTGTGATATGCATTATTATTTATCATCAGTTGGGTATAATAAAGTTTCTTGAAGGGTGAGAATTCTAGAGTTGCTTTGATAGCAGAGATTTTCTGATTTATATTCAATTGTGAATTAAATCCATCCCAGTATTTAGAAAAAAGACAATCTGAGTTATGAATTATATCCATTAAGAGACTATATGATTTAGACAGCATTTTCATTGGAAGTAACAAAGTTTGTAACACCATGTCCAAATTAATGAAATCTTGATTTTTTGGTCTGATGTAAGCATATTTAGTAGCAATAATTTCTCTTAACTGTCAAAGAATAGAGAAATATTTACCTCGAACTTCAAAAATTTTGCATAAGCTAGTTAAGGTTTCATCTTTATGTTTCAAAATATCCCATATATTAAGAAAATTTGAAAGGTTAATCTTACTATTATTTAGTTTAATATTGGGATTTAGGTGAATAGGCTGTAATAACTGAAAAGCACTGTCTAAATTAATATATTTTAGCAACTCTTGAAATAATTTGACCTTCTGTTTTAAACACTTTGAGAGTTTGAGAGTATCCATAATATCCATAGACAGGAATGGGAGAGTCGTTGAATTAAAGTTTTTGGTTAAGATATGTTGGTGCCATATCTTAGTCCAATTAGGAAGATTATTGTAGTTTCTAACACTCACAGAAGTGATAGATAATAATTTGTTAGCTGAAATAATTAAATAGTAAAGATGGAAGTTAGGTAAGCTTAGACCTCCTTTGCTTTTGGGAAGCAGTAACTTAGAGTATGAGATCCTGACTGATTTTGGAAACTAAATGAATTTAGCTAATTCCTTATGGACCTTAGAAAAAAAGGATTTAGGAATTGTTTGATCTATAGAATTGAATTGAAAAAGGAGTTTAGGGAGAATATTCATTTTAATTATCGCTGCCTTAGATAAAAGAGAAAGATTTAACAATTCCCACCTACGTAAGTCAAGTACAATTGAAGACCATGTTTTTATTAAATTATTTTGAAATGCTGAAAGACCATTATGTTCAAAGTGAATCCCTAAGTATTTAATATTATCAGTAAATTGAAAAGAAGATTCAGGAAATAAGTGTACCTTGTGAGCACGAGGGTTTATAGGAAAGATGTGAGTTTTTTAGAATTGATCTGGTACCCCGAAACCTGTGAAAATCTGCTGATAGAGCGAACTAGCTTTGTAAGATCTGTAGTAGGTGTTTGAAAGTATAGTATCAGGTCATCCGCAAAGGCTGATAAGAGAATATTAGTATTCAGAACTTTGGGAATTCTATGAAAGGAGTTCTGTGCTATATGTAATAACAGTGGCTCTATGTATATGTTAAAAAGAAAGGGAGATAATGGGCACCCTTGCCTTGTGCCATTTGTAATCTTAATAGGGTTAGAAGTCTTTCTATTAATATATAAGAAAGTAGAAGAATCTTTGTACAGGGTTTTGATTAATTCTATATATGTAATGGGTATATTAAAGTGTCCCATAGTATTAAATAGAAAATTCCAGTTCACTCTATCAAAAGCCTTCATTGCATCAAGAATCAGTGCATATATAGGGTTATTATCTGTCTTGGTAAAGTGTATTAGTGTGTCCAATGTCAAAGTATTGTCCCAAGTATGTCTATGAGATATAAAGCCAGCTTGGTTTGGAGATGCTATTGATGGTATTATTTTTTTAATCTGTTGGCTAAGAGAGAAGCTAAAATTTTTATATCATTGTTAATTAGAGAAATAGGCCTATAATTATGTGGATCTGATTTTTCTTTATTATTTTTTAGAATAAGTATGGTTTTTGAAGTGTTCCAATATAAATCTGATATACCATTTGTCTTTATGTGTTCATAAACCCTAAGAAGAAAGGGTGCTAACACGTTTGAAAGTTTTAAAAAATTCAGTTGTGAAGCCATCTGGACCAGGGGATTTGCCATGTTTGAGTCTATCTATAGTCTCTATAATTTCTTGGGTATTTAGTGGAGATGTAAGTATGTTTTGTTGTTCTTCATTTAATCTAGGGAATTTAATAGCAGACAAATAGTCCCCCATATCCTGATTAGCTTTTAAGTCTACTTCTTTGGAGTATACCCCTGTATAGAAAGAGGTAAAAAGCTGTAGAATCTCCTCGTCAGTGCTGTATATCTTTTTCTCATAATGTATAGGTGTTATTCTAGATAAGTTAAGGTTATTTTTAATTATTCTAGCTAAGGTTTTGGAAGGCACTTGCGCCCATTCAGAGTAAGTAGCCAACATTCTCTGTTCTGATATAGAAAGATTATGTTGATGAAGGAATAGTAATTCTTTTTGGGATTCCAGAATTTGTTCATAATTCAAATAGCTTGGATTTGTTTTATGCTGACTCTCAAGGGCTTGAATCTTTTCCTTTAAAAGAGACTCTTTATTCTTGTATTGTTTTTTTAATGTATGAAGCTTTATTTATTAACATGCCTCTCAGATTTGCCTTACAAGCTGCCCATTGAATATCATAAGGAATATCTTGTTGAATCTAGATCATTGTACATTTCTTGTATTATTTCAGTACTTAACTTTATGACTTCCTTATTTGAGAGTAAGTTATTATTCAATGTCCATGTATTGTTCATGTGAGTATATGATATGCTTGAATCAGTATCAAGTATTAGGGATATCCTTGAGTGATCAGAAAAAAATCTAGGTTCTAAAGTAAAATTAATTAGCAAGTGTGATAAGGAATCAGATATAAGAAAGAAGTCTAACCTTGACCATGCATTGTAGCATTTCGAGTAGTATGTGTAAATATCTTTGCTATTTGAGTAAGCAATAGATGACTGGAGATCTATAAGACACAAATCTAGCATCAAGTCATTCAAGGCCATAGATGCTTGGTAATTATAAGAAGGTGACCTGCTAGTGCGATCTATATCAGGGTTAATAACAACATTCCAGTCACCCCCCACGATGATAAAATGATCTTTAAAAGAAGAAAGGATGTTGTATATCTGCATGATGAGTAGATGTTGATTATTACATGGACCATACAAATTAAGAATTAGGAACGGTTTGTCCATATTTTGTATGTTGGCAGTAAAATAGCACCATCTTCCCAATGTATCATAAATCTCATTAATGATAGTACATTGAAAGTTACATTTAATCAAAATGGCCACCCCCTTTGATTTAGAGCCAGTTCTTGCTGAAATTATTTTGCTAACCCATTTTTTGTTTCTTTCTTTGTACCATTCTTCTCTAGGCAAATGAGTTTCTTGTATAAAACATAAACTAGCTTGAGACTTAAATAACAAATGAAATAATAATGATCTCTTGACTTTATTTTGTAGCCCCCTCACGTTCCATGAATCAATATTCAAGGGCTTAACCATTAGATATTAAACAGCTATGAAGAAGGATATAAGTAAAATGTATAGTTATGACATACAATGAATTTAATATCCTGGTTTCTATCTGTCTAGTGTTCTGCAAAGTGAGAATTTTCAAAAAAATTTCCCTCAATGTTCCGCACAACTCCCTTGAAACTACCCCAGTGCCTACCCACCTAATCCTACCCATAAATGAAGCATATGGAAAACTAGGTAAAAAGTAAGTATTTTCAATCAACACTCTGTTTGATATATCCGGAGTTAATTTGCAATTAATCCTAAAAAGAACTATTACCAAACTACGCACAAATATACATATATACATCACATTGAAAAAGAAGATGTCAGCCATACTAGAAACTTTGTGACACCCCATTCACATACTCCATAAAATTCAGTGGATAATTATAGGTAATACATTTTTGTTGAGTTAGTTACATATAAAAAGAGAAGAAAAATGAAAATATACAATCAACAATTTTAAAGCCTGTTAATATGTATATAAGTCTACCTATATCTTGTCATGTTATTATTCACTAAAAGGTGTATAATTGCAATACTTAGTGCAATATAAATTGTATTTATATTTAATGAACAACTGGATAAAACATCCAAATACTAATGTAATGTAGTCTAGATTATTTGAATAACAATTAACAGCATTTAATAGTTTGCTAGTGCTTAACTAAATTATATGTAATATTCTACTAGCAATAATTATCTGATGTTACTACCACTAACCCTAAGAAACCCTATTTGTCAAACATTAGTTAGTATCAATAATGATAAATATGATGATATTATGTTAACATATACATACAGCACACATCTTAACCAACTGTACTTGTGTTTGATATCATACTTTTGTGCACAAAATTGAAATTTAGCATCACAGTTTAACTATGCAATCAATATTATCAAAAATCTAGAGATATCATCTAATATGTAGTCATATTAATTAGTTGAAAGGATTTAAATTGACTTTACAATATTTAGTACAAAAACATAACTCCCAAATGCCAGCAATTTAAAAGTTTACATTGTATTTTACTACATGTTATGTTTGTCAGAGTTCATCATAGACGCAAATAAAATGTCTAAATAGCATGTATATATGCCTGTTGCTATTTGTCTTAATCTATAGAATAGCACTATCAAAATAATAACCATCATCCCAGCAAGTACATTTATTCTAGCGCTTCATATTCCATCTGAAATATACGATATTTAACATGTATGTATATTGTTGAATTTTTGTGTAGGAATCGATGTTATGTCATAAACTGCCCCATGACTATATAATGAATTAGCATTACTACTCTAATCACTATTAGAACTATTAACACATTGCAGCTTGCATCCTCTTGTATATAATTCTCTAAGATCTAGAACTGCACACAATAACCTACTTGAAACCATAATATCAAGCCTAGACAATTAAAACACTATGCTTTCCAATATACCATATTTGTCATATCGGGAACTCGTAGAGATTTTAGTTAGTTCTGTACTAACCGAAGATTTAGTAGTGTAAAGGACCCCCACGAAAAAAGCATCTGCGTGTTATAAACTTACTTGAATTCTTTTCTATCGCGTAATAATTACGCTCCAACAAGTAATACCATTTGTTTGTAAATGGAAGATTAATCCTGGTTACAAAGTCAGTGTCTAAAGGGCATATCACATCTAACCCACGTCAGCAGACGTGCGTAAGACAAGCTTGATTAAAACTGAAACGTGTCGGAAGAATAAAGAAGGTTGAACCACTCCAGCATGTAGAATCAGTTGAAAACAATGTCAAGATCCTTGTCTTCGCAATCGCTTAAGGGGATTTTGTTCATATATTTCAAGGCTTAAAATACTTGCATCAGATGTTTGAAACAGTTGACCTAAGGGAAATTAAAAAATACTACATCAGCTTCGTGTCGGATAATCTTGTCTACTTAACGCAGCAATTCTGTTGAAGGAAGTCCGCTGGTGTTCATTTAACATGGATCGAGTAGCTCTCACTGCCAAAAACCAAAATTCCCGCATGTTCAACTACTGATGAATAGTCTTGAGTATTTAAGCAATTGAATAAGAAAATAAAAGTCTATTGAAGAAGTGACACATTAAGATGTTTGTGTTTTTTTTATTATTTACTTAGTCGCATGAATGTATTATTTTTTATCATACAGAGGATATATAGTTTAGGTGAAATACATCTTTAAATGTTATTATATTTCCAATATCTGAGTCAGATGTTAGACAAATTCTCATTTTTTAGGCACATCTGTATCAGGAAGTACTTTGAATATGCTTAAAAAAAATCTTTCGCTTCCTGCGCATTTGTAGCTGAGTGTCTCTTATCATTATAGATAAATGACAATGTATTAGGATATCGCATTTGGAACTTGATACCCCTCTTAATTAATTCTGCGCAGTATGGGGAAAGCTTTTGCCTGTTAGATTTTATTTGTGGAGGTAAGTCTTGTGAGAAGGAGAGTTTATGTTTGTTCCATATCAGGTATTTTTGACGTTTTGCTGCTGCCAGTATTTTTTGAACGTCTTGAAAATTCAATAATTTTGTGTATATGATGCGCATCATTGTGTTATCTTGACGTGCTCTAAGAGCTCTGTGTGTTCGCTCCACTATAAGACTATCTGGGTTACAATTGTTTTTCAATAAAGCTAAGAATATTTGCTTAGTTGTTGACAACAGAGTTTGAGCTTCATAAGTTTCTGGTAAACGTCTTATGATTATGTTATTTCGACGACTTCTCGCCTCTAAATCCACTAGTTTGGTTTGCAGTTCCATAATGGTAACATCCTTGGCGCGCAAATCTTTGTTAATGGTTTCTAAGGCTATTTCATTAGCTTGGTGATTATTTTCAAGAATATCAATTCTTTTAGTAATCAAGTTCAATGTTTTACCAAATCCTGAAAGTTGCTCCGAGAAGTCATGAATAGCATTTTGTATTGGTTGTAATGCCACTTTTAACTCATCAAGATGAAAGTTTGCTTCATTTTTATCCTTAGTACTTGTTTTATTTGAGTCTGTCAATTGTTTAGCAGTTCTCAATCTTTTAGAACCACTGTTTTTCTCAGGGGAAAGCAATGAAGAAAATTTGGCCTTTGTTGTCTGGGTCTCCATGGTGTCGGAGTTGCCAGCCATGGCTTTCATGTAGATAAAAAAGCGGGATGACTGTTAGCTTCGAATGCCTCAATTATGCACGTGGTGGCAATTTCAAAGGCCCATAAGTGTTTGAAGCAGAATTTAGTAGAATTTAATATTATTTTCAGTGAAAATGACTCCACAAATAATATATAGTATCTTTACAAGTTACCTTGTCGGGAAACATGCACAAAAAACAGGCTCAACCATGTTTAATTATGCCGGTAATACCAGTTTTGTGAGGAGCACTGTGAACTAGGTGTACACTAGATGATGACCATCTTGAAGCCCTGCTTTTAACCGTAGTTAGGCGAAGGGCAAACCCGCACACTTACAGTTAGCTGTACTTGGGGTTTTAAAATAAATAACTAATAGGGTTTCTTTGTTTTGACTGTACTATTGCTGTTGAACACATGGGGACTGTTGTTGGGAATATGCGGACACTTGTGAGCTGTCTCACTCATTTATTAACATATTCTTCTGTTCTACGTTGCAGGGGCATGTTCATTCTGAGTGTTCTGCTCTCAGACACACCCCCTGCACTTTTCCATTCTCCGTGTAGCATTAGGAGTTCAGACAGCACATCTTCATTAATATGCATGGC
Organism: Protopterus annectens; assembly: GCF_019279795.1. Lineage (NCBI taxonomy): Eukaryota > Metazoa > Chordata > Ceratodontiformes > Protopteridae > Protopterus > Protopterus annectens. The sequence goes on along the minus strand of NC_056744.1, from coordinate 1,330,450,686 downwards.
GCGCTGCCGTCCTCCTCTTAAACTGCCACTTCTGTGCAGGACTAGATTACTCCTGCACAGAAGTTTAGTAAATCCGGGGGTATGTCTTTATCAACAAATATAATTAAATCAGTTAAGAAACAACTCTGAGATCAGAATCCAAAGGCCTATCAGATTGCAAGAACATCTGCTACTACCAATGGCAGCACTTGATTGTGATTATACAAAGTAATGTTAGGAATCATTTCAAGTCAGCCTTACCTCTAGCCCCTTCCTTCTTCTTTCCCTTTTCTTCTACCATCTAACCTTACTCTTCTGCGATTTTCATTATTTTCCTACCTTCCAACTTGACTCGTGTACATGTTATCCTAGGATTATTAACTGGACCTTTATAAGAATGTTTTACACTATGCACATACTTATTTTATGATCTTGTTTATACCTGTATTTTTTGTATGGATTCTGTAATTCACTTTTTATTCTAATTGCAAACATTGTAATCTGGAGCTTTTCTCCTCATTTCTCTGTTGAAAAAGGGCGCCTGCCCAGCCAGACTAACCCAGTCAACAAATGGCAAATAAATAAATAAATTAAATAAGTCCACTATAAAATTGTGATACAATGGGAAGCTGATAAAGAGACATGGGTGAGAGATTGGAGGAGGACAGAGAGGGAGGGAGAGAAAGGAATTCATTACATCATCTGTGAGCTACCTGTGTGGTTGAAAAAACTGTACAGAGGATCAGGATGTAGGACATTTAGGTCAGTGAGACTGAAGATCTACATGAAGAAGTTGAAGAGGATAGTATGGGAATGTGTTTATATGGATTTTAGAACTAATAGAGGCAAGGAAGTCAAAGAATGGCTTAGTATGAGGCCACTGATGGAGGTAAAAGTGGATTTGAGGATAAGTAGAAAATGTTTAAGGCCAAGGTAGAGAAGAGCATTCAGATACCAGGGGAGGTGGAGATATGAATTAGAAGTAAAAAATGGTACTCAGCAAGGTGGACAGGAATAGAAAAATGGGGAAGGGGTAGAGAAAACACTGCGGGGACAGAGAAGGGGACAACTGAACATAGAAATGTGAAAAAGCTGAATGGAAGTGAGAAGCTATAGGAGAAAGTGACTTGATGGGAAAGAGAAGAGAAAGAGCCAGAAAAAGACAACAGTCAAGATGGCAGATAAGAAAAGTATTGCTTTGATGGAAATGGGTCATGCAAAGTGTTATAATAGAAGGTGTCAACAGGGCAAATGGGGAAACTAGTTTTGTTTATTTGGCATGGTGACAATTAAATGGAGGATATGAAATCACATGGTATGAGAAGGGAAGTAAGACTGGAGGCATGGTGTGGAGACAGTTAAGAGAGGAAGTTACAGTGAAACTAGTCATTAGGTTTAACCTTACCAAGATGGACTACTGATCAAAACTGCTGCAGAGAGGGGCACATAGCCATTGGTCATGGTGCACTCTGTATCAATTAATTGTTATAAAAGACAGTTGAAGTGCTAAAAAAATAAGTTAAGGAGGTGACAGAGTGAGAGAGAAAGAGAGATGACAAGAGTGGAAGTTGGATGTGATCAAAGAAGAAGGGCTTGTGACTGGTTAGAGGAGAGGTTCTAACATGTCAAAAAGACCACATTGGTGTCAGAAGTAGTTGTTGTTTAGTCTCAAAAGAACAGCATTGCTCAAAGTTTTCATTAGCAAGCTGTTCTGATAAGCTAGCAAACTATTCAGAGTTATCCACTGTTACCTCTGTACTCAATAATATATCTGTGTTTCCGTATTATATATTTATGTGTGTATATATCTGTCTATATATCTTTATATACTTGTCTTTCTGCTCTGATGACCTTATTATTTCATCTCTCCCAATGTTTAGCCTATATTAGCAAATATCAGTCTAGTTTAAAGATTTAAAATTAATATTTCCAGCTTAATTATTTCTCCAGAAAATATATCCCAAAACAAGACTGACTTCATACCCATAAACCAATTGTGTAGTTAGGTATCTGCCAGAGAACTTAACTGTTTGACTATAATTACAAGAGGAGATTCTTCAAAATATAAATTATAGGGCCATGATTTAATTGCCATTTGAACAGAATCTGCCATGTTTCAAAAGTCATAATATATATGTTTTTAGCATTGTATGAAGACAAATTCTGTTTCACATTATGATCTGTCAAACAGTGTGCATCCTATCACTTATATCAGACACTTCATCTCTGTTGTCTCTAGCTACTTCAACTGTTCTGCCTTCTCTGGCCAGCTATTTTGCACACTTTACCTTTCATCTTCTTTGTCATTCTTGTCACACACTATTGCTGACATTTCATGAGAGTTGCCTGGTGTCCCTCTGATGCTATCCTTGACCTCCTCTTACAGATTACCATTCTCCTCAACCACCCCTCCCAGGCATTTGAAAGTTTTAATCTGCTCCAGTATTTTCCCTTCTATTTCAAATTTCAGATTCATCTAATTGCCTATTACAACTATCCTATCTACACTCCATTTCATTCATTTTGCCTTTAGATTTGCTTTCAGTTCCCCATTCCTTTGATGAAGTTCATGTTCAGAGTCTATCTGTAATGCCACATTATTTATAGACAGTAGCTTTGTTGATCTGTCCCATCCAACCAGTTTGCTAATGTAATCCATCACAATATAAACAGCATTGGCTCAGAACTGAGCCTTGATGCACACCCACTCCCACTGGGAAGCCCTCTCTGAGTCTGCACGCTTTATGTACTTGTGTCATTGAGTCCTCATACATAGCCTGCACTAACTTTACCAATGTCTTTAGGACTTCAAAGCATTCCAGAATTGCCCATAAAAGCTTTTTTGGCATCTTGTCATATCCTTTCTCCAAGTCTAGAAATGCCTGGTTAGACTTTTTCCTCATGTCTAGCTTCTTCTTCTGAGCTATTTGTTTCATTGCAAGCAGAAGATCAGTTGTACTGTATCTTGATCTAAATTTGAACTGCACATATAAATATGTTTAATATTCAGTGTAATTCTGTATCAGTCTCCCTCTCCAGAACATCATGCAGTGTGACAGGAGTTTGATGCCCAGTAAAAAAAAAGCATTGCAAAAGACACAGAACCCGAACCAAATGTTTTAATAACAATAAAGTGTTTTGGTATAAATAAATTAGGCAGGTTTCATTAGAATCATGTAGCCTAATGTACAACCCTCCATTTAAATATGTACTTAAGATCACATGACATAACATCACTTGTATCATCATATTAACAACATTATTTTAAAGACACATAAGATATTATGTAAAAAAACTAAGCATACTAGAATTGCGCACCAAAACTGATCCATAAATTCATAATGTAGTGCCCTTAATTTTAATGCAGTTTTGACCAGCATATTCTTGTAAAGGGAGTATGTACGTTTCATATTAATCACTTATGTGTTTGGTGCAAATTCTGTGCCATTTGCATTGCATTTTTCCTGGTTATTTGGACATTGGTATTCTGCACTCTGCTTGTGGAATTTGATATCTATATACTGCTCACAGCTGTGAATGTCCACTATGTTCTTGTACACTGGCACTAGTATTGTTATTTTCAGTCATCTGGGATACATCTTTCTCTCCATACTGCTACTAGTAGCCTCTAGAGTCATTTTTCCCAAAACTCAGCTAAATACTTGATATCTGCAGTGACCTTGTCTCAGCTTGCTGCCTTCTCTGATTTCATCTTCCTTAGTTCTGTTTTTACTTCTTCTAGTGTGGGCTGTTACTCTTTCATCATAGGCCGTGTCTGGGGCATATCTCTCAACTGTCCCTGATTTTCAGGGACATCCCTGATTTTGACTCAAAATTTAGCTCTGTCCTTCTTAATCCCTCCTAAAACTAATGACTTTTGGAGGAAAGGTGGTGAATTACACTTAATGAATAATGACAATAATTAAGAGGTATAGACTTCTTTTACTTCAGAAAATGTGTATTAATTCATATGCTCTAATTCTGTCAATGTTTCAAGTTAATAGCACTAATATTTTAAAAGTGTCCCTGATTGTCCCTGATTTTTTCTTGACTTGTCCCTGAGTGGTTGAGAGGTCTGGTCTGGGGGCAGAATAGCTTCTGAGAGGCTTTCTTCATTCAGAAGCTGCTGAAAGAACACATTCCATCTGCCTTTAATGTTCTCTCAATTGGTGAGCAGGTTGTTCCTAGCATATGTGTTATGATGGTGTCTGATGACTATTTTGTTTATTTTTGTGTCTTTTCTTTGCAACCTGATTAGAGATGTTTTTGCCATCTGCTGAGTCATTGTCCAGAAACTGATACAGTGCCTCTGAGACTTATTATTTGCTATTGCAATTGCTCTGTTACCTCTTTGTTAACCAACCAGTATTTATTTCTTCTTAGCCTGGTCTGTCTTTTCTTCCACTTTTTCCTGCACTCCTTTTTTCTTTTGATGACCTCCTGGATTTCAGCATTCCTCCACCATTTCTACACCTGGTTCTGGCTCAGCTGCATATCTATTTTATAGTCCTTACTCAGGCTGTTTTGAGGTGATGCCATTCTTCTTCACACCCATTTATTTTCTCTTCTTCCTGACTTGCTAGAGCCCTGAGTATTTCCTTAAACTCTTGCTATTTCTCTCCAGTAAGCTTCCAGGTCTTCCCTTTCTTGTAGCTGATTGTGGCAATCAGTGGTTATTTTCAACTCTGATACAGAGGTAAGATAATTTTCATTAGTATTTTTACCCAGAAGAATAGCTCTTTACTCCTTTTAGATGTCAGGGATACCTTCTAGACTTCATATTTCATGGATTTTTTTCAAGCTTTCATTCTAAGGACTCCTCATTAAAGCCCTCTCTCAATCCATATATAGAGAATCTGATTTCTTCCATATGTAGTGACGCTAAAATATACCTTATCATCATCTGTGGCTGAGGAGAGCCTCCCTCTATTTTGCTTGTATTCTCTAGGGACCACTGTGTCCCACAAAATGCACCTGCTCCTCACAATGGGCTACAGAGAGCCTTTCTATAGTTTCTCTGACTTCTCTGCATGTCTCAGGAACTCAGATGTTCCATTACCTAACACACCATCTTGCATCATACTGCTTAGTAATTGCAAATATAATAGTGATCTAAGCAGCATTTTCATATGCCTTGTTTTATTCATATATATATATATATATATATATATATATATATATATATATATATATATACATACATATATATCAGGCACTTTAGTTCTACTCCAATTTTATGCTGACAAAAATCATCTAGCTGGTTCAGTAATCAATTACAGTTTAAGAAATAACTCACAGGTCAGTTAAATCTAAATTTCAGTAAGGTGAAAGTCCATACACGGCAACCTTCTCACTACATCTCTAAGTTGCAGAGTCTCTCCATTCTGCAAGTCTCCACAGAGTCCTTTTTTGGCTTCCATGGATACCTTCTAAATCAAAACAATACAGAGTTTCCAGTGCAGAAATCAGTCACACTTACAAACAGGCAAATGCCTTCTGTTAGTGAACTCACATAAATTTCTTTTTCCAGGTACAGGTTTCTCTCCCAATCAAGAGGCAGACATCTCTTTCACCCTGTAAATGACCTTCCCTTTTTGTGAAAGTGGCATGTGACCTCCTCCAATTGGGGCAGTTGTGAATCTTCCTCTCATCTTGCACCAGTACTACAGTGCGACAAGTCCAGCACTGTCTGTTAAGTGGCACTAAATCACAAAAAAAAGAAAAAAAAATAGCTCAGACTTGTACGGTGAGACATGTCAGCCTCCTTTAAATGGGTTCCTATTAGATGACTGAAGACACATTCTTTTGAAAGCGTCTTGGTCAAACTTGAAAAGGCAAAATGATGAAGCGGCATATAAGTGAATTCTTTCCCTGGGAAAGAAATTGCTTGGTCGTGTCCGTTACTTTGCTGTTTTCGTCACTGTAGTGTGATCTCAGAGTTGGTATATTTAAGTGGGGGGGGGGTTGTGGGGGCGAAGCCCCCCACTTTATGTTATGTTTTAAGTGTTTTTTTTTTTGTTTTTTTTGGAACAGTGATTTTTTCCTCTTGGAAAAAAATTGCTGTTCTAAGCATTTGAGTTTGTAAGCTTTCACTTACATGGAGTTGATATATCATCGTTTGCTTTTCTAAGCATTCAATGATTTAATATAGACCCCTTTAAATCACCTTTGGTGGCCCATAACCTCAATAACATATGTATTTTTCTCGCGCGCGCATAAGCATCCAACTTAGATGTAGTTAGGCAATAAGATCAAGTTGGAAAGAAGCATATCATCTCAATCTTTTTGTTTTGCACTGCTTTCAGTTATACTCTTTGCAACTATATTGGACACAACTTTGATTAGACTTATTATAAGGTATACACAATATAAATTATATATGAGGCACCTCCATTTCAAACAAAGTTTATTTTTGCAGCTTTGATTATTGCAAGCATTTCTTCTATGGTCTCACCAAGTATGATAGTCTGTCCTTGAGTACAATTTGGTTAACTTGTTTCTGTGGCTCTCAGATTCTGAATGTCTCTGTGCTTCCCTTTATTAGTCATCTGTTTCTAGATAATACTGTGATTGCTTTCCCTTTCTTTGAGGCACCTGTTTCTCTGCTCAGGTTTGTTACAGCAGTATGAGCTTGCTGCTTAACATGAGAAGCAATGGTTGAGATAAAGAGAGATCAACAATGTCCTATTCAACCTAAAAGTCCTATTCAACCAGAGAGCGAGTGATTTAACTTAACTTTTGCGTCCTCTAAATATTTGGTTTTGTCCTCATTTTCAACACTCAAATTGTTTTCACTTAGGGGTTAGCCTCAAACAATATCATGCTGTTCGGTTTGTTTTGCAAAAAAGCTCTTCCACTTCTTCCTGCTCCATGTTAATAAGGCTTTCGTTCTTTTGTCCCTTTTTTCAGCTTCTAAATGTGTTAATTAAGTGTACCTGGGTCACCATTATTGTATTCCAGTGTGTCTTTTCATATGCTCTCATTAGAGTCATCACTGGTGTCAAATGACTGCTTGAATTTATATTTTTAGATTTTTTTTTTGCATAGCCTCAGCTATTTCTCTTTAGTGAGAATGAATTTGTGTGCAGTTTTTAACATTGCTCTTAATCTCTCTGAGTTGTGCCTTTATTAGCTTTTCTTGTGCCTGTACATTCTGAATTTACTTTTAGGTTGAATAGGACATTGTTAATCTTTTCTGTAGCAATTTTTCCTTTTCTCTCTATAAACAAACAATGAAACAATGGGCAGGATTCATGAAGGCTTGCACTGAGTCTAAGAGTAGTGTAAGACTCCATGCAGCCTTCGTGATCCAGGAACAGCCCTAAAGTCCGTGTAAGAGACCAGCTAAAACATCTCTTACACAGAGTGGGCGTGGATATGCTAATCACCTCATTTGCAGCCCAAAGGCATGCAAATGAGGTAGATTAGCGATCCACGAAGCCCAAAGCAGCCTGTGTAAGAGCCGTTTTAGCTGCAGAAATGTACTCAGTTGACAACTGAGTACGTTTCTGCAAAAACCACAATGGAGCCATGTCAGCTCCAAATAAAGGGTGCATTGTGTCAGGCAGCATGCCAATGGCCAAATATGTGGCCATTGGCAAGGTACCCTGATGCAAATATGAAAAATAAATCTTTTTTTTTTTCGGCGATCGCCGATGTTTAAACGCATCGCAGCCCCGCGCAAACGGGCTGCGCTGTATAAAACATAAAAATGAAGGTTATAAACCCACAAATGTGGGTTTTATGCAATACATGGATTTACAGAGCAGGGACCAGCAGACCAAAAACAACATGGCCACCGTTTAGTGGTTGCTAAGGGGGGAAGCTGAGTCTAAGACATGTAACTAAGCATTAGTAGGCAATCTGATGTGAATGCGTGTTAGAATACTGAATTCCACTGTCACATAGCAAATGAGCACATTCTGAGTAGTGTAAGAGATACATAAGGGGGAGGAATAGAGTAGGAGATAGGTGACATCACAGGGGGGAATGGTAGAAAGAAATGCAGTTCATTGGAGGTCAGTGTTACATGACAGATATCAGACACATATCATGTAAAGAGGAGTGCCACAACATAAGCATGGGAAAGTCAAGAAATGGAAGGTGTACACTGTTGCTTTCACCAAAGTTTCTTGCTGGGCATGCATGCGCACGTGTGCACGCCATGAAGCGCGAGTAGGGCAGTGTGCGCTCGTGTAAGGCAGACTGAGCATGTGGGAGCCTGTTGGCAGACTTGTAAGACTGTTTGCGCTAGTGTGCGCGTGTTTTAACCCGAATAAGCAGATTCTGAACCGTGTAAGCCGGAGTGCACGCGTGTAAGCCACTGTGAGCGTGTTTCTGCTGGTATGCACGTTGCTCCCCCCTGAGGAAACAGAGAGGAAAAAGGAAGCAACAGAATTAGTAGGAAGCTAGTAGGGAATACTGCTGGAGCTAGCAGGTGAAAACAATTAGAAGCAGGCAATTACACAGGCAGAATAGTAGCTCAGCCAAGCACTTAAAACTCTGCAAACAGCAGTGCAGGATGTTTCTCTCAAGAGACACTGCAAGACAGGAGTAAGCTATTAGAAGTGAAAACTGAAAAAGCTGAACTCAGAGCAGAAATGCTAGGGGCTGCCATAGCTGTCATAAGGAGACATAGGCAACTTGCTGAGGGTGGTGACAATGCAGATGGTGCCAGACAACCCACAGTGAGGAGACAGAGAAGAGTGTACAGGCCCAGGGTCACCTACCATGGGTTACATGAGCTGGAGAAAGTAGAGAGCTATAGAGTGGACAGAGACCTCCTGCAGCAAATTATCGAGCTGTGCAGGCCACACCTCACACACAGAACTAACAGAGGGGAACCCATCCCAGTGGAAACCAAGGTATGTGTTGGCATAAGAATACTAGCAACAGGTACCTTCCAGAGACCAACTGATGATATGATGGGGATATCACAGGCATCAGCCTCCAGTGTACTGCACCAGTTCCTGGATGCCATGTCAGCACATGTCGGTAATCATGTATATTTCCCCAATGCCAGTGAGGTATTGGCCAGCAATATACGTCTCTTCCAGCAAATAGTGGAATACCCTGAGGTAGTGGGTGCAATAGACTGCATGCACATATGCATCAAAGCACCAGCCGGTGAGTGGGGTAGGGCCTACATTAACCGCAAGGGCTTCCCCTCCATCAACTGCCAGGTCGTGTGTGATGCCCAGGGCATAATAATGAATGTGTGTGCTGGCTGCCCTGGGAGCTACCATGATTCCCATATCTGGCATTTGATGCAGCTGTACCAGACATTTGCCAATGGGGACATCCCACATGGACACCTAGTGGGGGATGCAGGTTATGCACTGGAGCCGTGGCTGATGACACCCATCAGAAATGCACACACACCTGAACAGGAATGCCATAATGAGGCACATGCACAGACACGTAATGTAATAGGGCATGTGTTTGGGCTGCTCAAGTCACAGTTCCGGTGTCTGGACACATCTGGTGGAGCCTTGCAGTACTCACCAACTACATGTACCCAAATTGTCATGGTATGTGCTATGCTACATAATATGATCTTGCGAAAACAGCTGCAGCAGGACCAGCATAGGGCCAGGCCAAACAGCCCCCCACCATTGCCAAGGCCATCACAGGCAGAGCGTGACTCGGAGGAGGAACAACCTGAGCCTGCCCCAGTAGGCAGAAGGAGGCGTGCCCAGTATGCCCTGGCCTTGGCAAAGAGGCAACGCATAGCACATACACTGGCTCAGTAGGAACCCTGGGAATGATACCCCTCTCTGACTCACTCATATAATAACAGGGATGCCTAAAATGACATAACCTGCTCTCAAACCTGTACAGGGAGTGTAGTATGTGCATCTGACAGAGGCAGCCCTGCAGCACCACCTGAGGCATGAATGCCATGTGTTAAGCAATGTAACACCATGTAGTATATACACACTTGATGACCCTGACTAACATCCTACCCTCACCAAGCATGATGCCACAATATGACGATGAGATGATCAATTGCAATAATTGGCTCAAGTATTGCAGTTAGTCAAAGGGGATCCAATGTGTGCCAGCCTGGGATGACATGCTGAGCATGACATGATGCTCCAACTGCTATGGGTGGCGTGCACCTATCAGTCCAGGCTTTATGGATAGTGGCAAAGGCTGTTGTTACCCACAGCGTGCCCTGAATAGGTAAGGCTCAAAACACAAACCCACCTCCATAGGTATCACAAGGGATAAGAACCTAGATGTAATGCTACCCAATGCCAGAAGTCTAAACAGCAAGATGCATGCAGTCTAAACTCCCCCAGTATGGAGAATGTTGATATCTGTCCTGTAACAGAAAACTGGGTCAAGGCTCACAACAGCATCCGAACACTACCAGGTTACACCTCATACTGTGCTGTACAGCCTCAAAACATGGAACAAGCTACAAAAGGAGGGTGACTAGCAATAATTGTCAAGGATAACCAGACCCCCATGTTGGTACCACAACAAGAAGCAGCACGGACTAGCCATGGTCAAGTAACAGTGGCTAAAACTGCCTCCCAGTTTATAGCCTGCTACAGACTACCATCCTAACACCAGGAACTGCACCTGGCCTATGTTGGAATACATGAATATATCAAGCCCTCCAAACCACATTATATTGGGTGACTGAAAATACCCAGACATAGACTGGGAGCATTATACTAGCTCCAACACTGTAGGACAAAAGTTCCTAGAATCCATAAACCAAAATGCCCAGGAACAACGTACCACTCCCACAAGAGGGGTAAGCATACTGGATGTGATAATCAGCAACATGGGTACTGGATGGCAAGATGAGAAGTGTATCCCTCACTGGTAAGACCAGACCATAGAGTAATCACACTGGATATACACATCCTGACCACAGTCCCTGGCCAGAAAACCACAGTGAAAAACATGTGTAAAGCAAAAGTGGCACTCCTCCAAACTGATGTGGAATCCATTAAAGGCCATGTGCAAGTGCAAAATATGGGCCACACCTCAGAACCTGTTATACAGGCATTCCATGAACACTGCCAGGAATGCTTGGATTATGCAATCCCAAATAAAACCAAGACACAATGCCATACTTGCAGGCATCTGGCATGGTGGACTCCAGCCATTACCAAACCATGCAAGAGAATGAGGAAGCTACTACATGATAGAGCAAACATAAAAAGGGAAGTAATCACTGATCAGTAGTATGGCAATAAAATATGTCCGCACATACAATCCACTAAGACCAGCTACAACAAGTTGAATCTGTGAATCTTGAGGCAATGTTACACCTGCCCCAAGTACACAGACAACCCTCAACTCCCCCCAAGAAATACAAATATATGTGAGAGATGCAACCATTTATCCAAATCAGAGGCTGAGCTCCCTCAACTCAGTTCTGTCAAAACTAATCAGAAGGAGAAGGTAACCACACACACCACAAACCCAGTCCCACATAGACCTATCACAACGGCAAACCAAAGACATAAACACAGAAAAACATTCCCGGAGGCCCTAATTACAAACACACCACACCAACAGAGGCCTCCAAATCAGACACCCAAGCAACCACAACCTCCAAACATAGCACATGCAACACATAATACACAAAGCTGGTGTGCCAAACAGTCACAGGCCAGAAGGAGAAACAACATGCCTGATACAGTTGTAATAGGTGACTCCATAGTCAGACACACTGCTGTCCCACTCACCAGACTGAACAAGGGAAAGGGTACAATAAGCTGCCTGTAGGCTGCTACAATACGCCACATAACAAAAGTACGCAGGTCACCCCAAAGCAAGTAGAAATATGATGCAGTCATTGTCCATGCTGGCGTGAATGACCTGAGATGTACCTCCCTGGACTACATGAAAAGAGACATAGATGAGCTCTCCGATTATGTAGTCCAGGCTGGTATGACACTGACCGTTTGCAGCATCCTACCCTCACCAAGAATGATGCCACAGTACAAACACAGAATGATCAGCTTTAACAAGTGGCACAATTACTGGTGTCATTCCAAGGGGATCCAATGTCTGTCTGCTTGGGATGTCATGCTTGACAAGCCACGCTGCTGTTCCAGGGATGGCTTGCACCTGTTACCCCTGGGCGTCTGGATATTGGATAAGGCTTTTGCCACCGCCATAGAGCCTTTCGTAGGCAAGGCTGAAAAGACCAACCCACCACCCTAGAAAAAATAAGTGGAAAGAAACATAAGGGTAATGCTGACCAATGCCAGACGTGTAAACCTCAATATGCATGCTCCTGAGGCCCTCCCCAGTATGGAGAACATTGATGTCCATGCAGTGACAGAAACCTGCAGCAAGGCTCCTGATGGCACACCAGCACTACCAGGTTATACCTCATATCATGCGTTATGGCCCCAAAAGCTGGACCAAAACAAAAAAGGAGGGGGAGTATCCATATTCAGCACAGACACCCATACGTCCAGGTAACTGACAATGCACAAAGCATCGGAGACCATCCATGTGCAACTAACCGTAGGCAAAACTGCTGTACAGTCTGTAGCATGCTACAGACCACACTCTCACACACAGGAACCCCACCCAGCTGTCCTGAAGACACTGGACAGTATGAATGTCCCACCAAATACCAAACAAGGAACTCACAAATTACCACATAGGTGGTAAACCATTATGTATGGAAGGAGTAATCAGGGACCTAGGGACACAAGTGGACAGTAACCTGTTATGTGACACTCACATTGCCAATGTGGCTAGGAAGACTGTCTATATTGGACACCGTATCATGAAAGGATTCACATCTTCGTCAACAGTGGTCATTGTTTCCCTATACTGTTTTCTTATCAGACCCATAATCTAGTACAATGCTTCATTTGGGATGTACCTTACCTGACACCTGCAGCAGTTAGAAAGACCTCAAAGGTACCTCACCAAGAGGATAAAGGGTCTCAAATATATGTCATATGCTACCTGTCTGTAGACACCCCAGCTGAATGCAGTCACATACTGCCTACACAGAGGTGTTGTATGCCTGTTGTGCAAGTCCATGTCCAACACAGGAGTAATGGACATGCTCCACCCCAGAAAACCCAAAGTCATCGGAGCTGTGAGAGTGAGAGATGTCAACCTCAACACATAATGAAATAGGATGTGCTGTAGGGACAGATACATAACCCAGAGGCTCCCTACACCCTGGAACAGAATACCACTCCATGTTAGGCAGAGCCCCTCACTGACACTCTTCAACAGGAATCTTGCCAAGTGGATGGATGATCATAGATGTACACTGGGGGTCTTCACTGTGTCACGTCCAGACAGAGGCACAGTAAAGTAAATCATAAATGGCCATAATATTCACATAGCAAGGGGTGGCGAAATCCACACACACTCTGGCTAGGCTTATAAATGCCCTAGAGTGGATAGCCTAGTATGAACCTATGAACCTATGAAGATACAAATTGTACAGGACACTAAGTATAATCACAAGGCTTTCTTAACTGATGGTAGAAACCTTGTTGGGAATTCACAGATATGCTCTGAATCACTCAAATATTACAAACAACATACCAAACACGCACACATATTGCCAACATCCAACCTGACAGGTGCAGTGCAACCCCCCCCCCCCAGAATGCAAAATATCTATCCCAGCAGACTGCTGGCCCCCTGACATTGCAGATGCTGAGGTAACAGCCAACATCTACAAAGTAAAACACACAGCAGCAATGGTATGAGATGGTGTCCTGGGCTGAGTCCAGCATGGACTCCAAGAAGAATGGAATGCCATATCACACTACTGTTCAATGTCAGCCTTACCACAGGATATGTACCCAAAGAGCAGTGTACAATAACAGTGGTCCTTCTCAACAAAGGTGTTGCCTGAATGGAGACTGCAAACTACCACCCCAGAATCCTGACAAGCTTGGTCTGCACAGCTATGGAAAGGATCAGCATGTACAGCAGACATAAATATATTGGGGACCTAATGACACCGGACCCTACCCAGTGTGTCTTTCTTAAGTGCAGATCCTGCCCCTTAAACATGTTTGACTCATTTGAAACAGTCATTAAGGTCATTGATGAGGGAAATGTGGTCCACACAACGTAGCTGGACCTTGCAAAGGCTTCCATACAATACCCCACGTGTTCATTATAGATAGGCTCACCAGCTTAAATATAAACCCCTATGTCAGTAGAGGGGTTGCAAACCAGACCAAGGACAGAACAGACATAGTCAGACATGCTGCAGCCATGTCAGACTACAAACCAGATATAACTGGCATCCCACAAGGCTTGGTCCTGGGACCTCCCTCGTTTGGTATATATGTCCCATAGGTACAGGCCAACATGGAAGGACTGTGTCTGAACATGTTTGCAGAGGACTACAAACTGGCCACAATATCTGACCCTCCAGCTGACACAAGCATCCCACCAAAGGGCCACATAGAAACAGACAACTGGTGCCATAGCCACGTTAGCAAGCTAATTGCAGAAAAGTGTATAGTCAACCCCTGTGGATATACAGTAAGTGCCCACCAATTACCACATAGGTGTTAACCCATTAAGTACTTCACATGTAATGAGAGACCTGGGGACACAAGTTGATAAATATCCTGCAATGGACAAGCATGTGGCTGTAGTGGTTACAGAAACATACCATATACCCACCTAATCATGAAGGTTGTCAGATCTAGATAAGAGGAGGTCATTGTGGCTCTGCAGTCATCCTTCATCAGCATTACAATTGACTACAATAGCTCCTGTGGGATGTATCTCAGCAGACACCTCCATCAACTCTAAAGTCCCCAAAAGTACCTCACCAGGAGTATCAAAGAGCTTGAACAGATGCCATGTGTTGCCTGATTAAACAAACTGCAGCTCCACACACTGTCATACTGCCCACCCAGAGGCAAGCTGTGCCTGATGTATAAAGCCATGTCCAAGCTGGAATCAATGAACATGCTGCACCTTGTACAATCTGAATGGCAGTGAGCTATGCACATGAGAGACCTGAACCCCAGCACTGACATATATAGGACAAGCTGTACTGAATGATCCATAACACAGAAGCCACCCCCACTCATGAGTAAACTCCCAATACAGGTTAGCCAGAGAGTCACTCATCGACTCTCCTCAAGAGGAATCTTGATGAGTGGATGGGAGATGGTAGGTTTACCCTGGGTATCATTGTTATGTCACGGGTAGACGGAGGCACAGTATACTAACCATGACATATGTCATGGCAAACTCCACTTACAATGTGTGTCGAAGGACAAACACACTCTCCGACTAGCATTAGAAATGGCCTAGGGCACATCGCTAGTGTTTGCCAATGTACACCTATGTTGTGGAATACACTACCAATGTTGGACAAGCCTGGTTTAAGTAGTTCCTATCTGAACATAATGCAACATGGTCAGATGTGCACAACTGGCCCCTAACCATGCTGTTGTGCTCACTATGAAAATGTAAAGCAGTGATAGGACTAAAGCCCAGGATACTGTCCACCACAGTGAAAGTACTGAACCAGTACACTATACGGTACTACAGTGTTAGGTCAGTATGAAAGGATGTTGACAACTGTATGCAAAGTATCCCATGCAAACCCTGCAGGCACAGTATAATCCCTGTTGTGTTCAGACACAAAGCAGTTGGACAGTAACTACACAACATGACACACAACCATAAACGTGAGATATTGTTGAAGTTCACACTCATCCACAAATGTGGTGGGCTGCAGAGTTCAACATATGGAAAGCTCACACTGGGCATGCTCGCACACTTTGATAAATGAGACATATGTCAGACAACATGCCATGGAAAGCCTGAACTGGGCATGCTCACACACTTAGGCCAAATCTCAGTTTAGCAGTTGGCCACACATATCTGGTATTTGTACGTGTTATTCCAGGAACCAACCACATTACAACAATCTGCCCAGTGCACACAGTTAAATGACTGCAGAGGCATACGTGATATAGTGGATCCCTCCCATATTCAAACATCTTCCACAGATACACAAGTTGTTCATAGAAACAGTGAATGCTATGGCAATAAAGACCTGCAAACATTCTATCAGCAACAAATATTGTGCATCTGACAATTAAACATATGGGTGTAGAGGTCAACACTAGGCTGTTTGCCCTAGGGAATGACAGCTTAGCCAGAGTGTGCTTGGTGTCTGCCTCCCCAGTACAGTAGGCTACTGTGCCACTGTATATTAGGTCACATAAGGCACCGTGTGAGGCTAGTGTGCTGTGCCTCTGTCAAGCAGGGACACAGTGGAGATCCCAGGGGTTGAATTTGCTAAGCCACATCCATGTTGTTGGTGTGTGCTGGAAGAGGGTTGCTGAGGACCTCTAACAGTAAGTGGGCATCAATAACAGACTGAGGGGAGCCTTATCTGCATTGTCTGGACAATTTCACTGTCAACACTTTATCATGATGATTATGAGGGATTAAAGTGTCGTGCTAGTACTGTTCAGAGATGTCCTCTCTCTGCGGGCTACTGCTCTGCAATGTATTAGCTCACTCTGTCTGTTGGACAGCTCATATATGGCTGGTGTACACCTGACAGGTGTCCTGTTGTGGAGCAGTCATGGGTATATTTGGGATAGCATGATCAATGCAAACCTTCCACATGCTCATAGAATGCAATTGTCAAGGATTATGCAGAGTGGCCTGTATACTCCCCCAGCATGGGTCCTTTGAAGTCTTCCACCCCAGTCTTCACAAGTGTAAAGTATGCTTTTGATAAATACATTTTGTATGCAGTGACAACCTTGCCTGGGGGTGGGGATGGGATATGGATGTCCAGGGAAAGGTGGGTATGGTCAGATATCAACAATGGTGGTCTACATGTGGAACAGTGAGTACCCATGTTGCAGATGGTCAGGTGCAATATGTATTCCTCCTTGTGGCTGTGGTGAGTGGTTCTGCTATAGCACATGGACTCACAAATTGTAGTGGCTGTAGGGTAATGTTGTAGAGGCCTGAGTAGTTCCCACACACAATATACCTGTACCTGACGTTAATTTTATTTTATTTTATTTTACATTTGTTGACCGGGCTAGTCTAACTGGATATATGTCCATTTTCAGTAGAGGCCCGGGGAGATAAGCTCCAAAACACTTAAAAAAAATTCACATCAAAGTAATACATGCTTAAAAAGCAGATAAAATAAATTCACATAAAAGTAATACATGCTTAAAAAGCAGATACGTGTATAGTAAAAGAGAAAAAGAGATAAAGATAATATCTGTTTACATATTATTAAAGTATATAATTGCAGTACATTTGACATTGATTAGTACAAGTACATTTATAAGTAGACATTCAAATAGAATAAAAGCAAAATGTATACATCTAGTAGTAAAGTGATTTTTTTTTTTTTTCACAAAGTAATTAATACTATGATGGAGAAATAGATCGTTAGATGTTAGGATGAAGTATATGCAGGGTTCTAAAGGTAAAGTTTGAGTCATATATCAGGAGCTAGATAGTCAGTCTGGATTAGTACAGGGGCACAACCACTGTGTTTTGAGGAAGAGCTTAAGTTTCTTTTTAAATAGAGTTGTGGAGGGAATTGTAGATAGTTCAGAGGGAAGTAGGTTCCAGTGTTTTCCAGCAGTATTGGAGAAGAGGGAATCTCCAGCCTTGTTATTTGCTTTGTCAATGTTGACAAGAGGTTTGTGTGCAGATCTTAGAGACTTTAGGTTACGGTAAGGGTAAATTAGAGTAGATAGAATAGGTGTTTTGGTAGGTTGATACAGTATTTTATGGGTGATGGCTAATTGATTAATTTTTAGTTGCTACTGAAGTTCAAACCAGCCTAGTTGCTTTAAATTAATACAGTGGTGGGTTCTGAAAGGGTTACCTGTCGCAAACCTGGCTATGCTATTGTAGGTGTTTTCTAATTTCATAAGATTATGTTTTGACAGGTTAGTAAAAATGGGTGAGGCATAGAGAAGGGAAGAGATTAGATGGGAGTGGGCAATGGTTATTCTAGTTGCTGGAGTGAGGTAGGGTTTAATTCTGAAAACTGGAATGGTGTATTTGAACACCTGCATATCTTGGCACTGTTCCCAGGGAAGCAAAGTGTGTGTCCTGGATGTGGGAGGGGTGGTCCGAACTGGTTGTGTTGTGTGTTACAGGTCCCGTGGTCACGAAGCATGGTATAGAACATAACCTGCCAGTGCGATGTGCATATCTGACCCTGAAGTAGGTGGCTGCAAATGCATATATATGCTATCCCCCACCTGACAGGTAGTACTAGATGTACATACCTCTGTAGAAATAATGATGTCAGCACCCTATAAATACTGCAGGTGCAAAACAGATACCCAGTAATTCGGATAGTGTTCTCTGCTAATGCATCTACTTCAAGTGTCATAATATAGTCAGGTAGGGGTTTGAATCCTGCAAATGCTCAGTGTGAGCGGGGTTGGTGTGTGTGCAAGTCTGTGTGAGGGAAATGTCCCTTTTGGCAACTGGGAAATTCTGAATAAGTCCACATGATGGTGGATGAAAGCGCTTAATTCTTTTTCGAGTTACACTTCTGTTTAATTTGTTGGTGAGCTGTAGTCTAATAAAGGACGTATTATTGCTTCTGCTGCTTGTTCTTTCTGGACTTGAGGGATATTTTGTTGCCTTTGGCGTGCTTTGGACTTTTTTTATACAGTACAGGATGCACATTCCCCTTTCTAAACACCGATGATGTCAGCACCCTCTAAGTACAGCAGGAGAAGAAAAACATACCAGTAATGCGAATAGCGCGCTTTGCTAATGCGTCTGTCTCGAGTGTCATAACATAGTTAGATAGGGGTTTGAATCCTCCAAATGCTCAGTGTGTGTGGAGAGGGATTAGTGTGTATGCAATTCTGTATGAAAAAAATGTCCCTTTTGGCAACTAGGAGAACACACTACAGGATGCACATTCCTCTTTCTAAACACTGATGATGTCAGCACCCTATAAGTATAGCAGGAGAAGAGAAACCTTCTAGTAATGCGAATAGCGCGCGTTGCTAATGCGTCCATCTTGAGTGTCATAATACAGTTAAGTAGGGGTTTGAATCCTGCAAATGTTTAGTGTGCGTGGAGGGGGGTTAGTGTGTATGCAATTCTATATGAAAGAAATGTCCCTTTTGGCAACTAGGAGAACACACTACAGGATGCACATTCCTCTTTCTAAACACTGATGATATCAGCACCCTATAAGTACAGAAGGAGAAGGAAAACCTCCCAGTAATGTGAATCGCGCGCTCTGCTAATACGTCCGTCTTGAGTGTCATAACATAGTTAAGTAGGGGTTTAAATCCTGCAAATGCTCAGTGCGTGTAAAGGGGGGTTAGTGTGTGTGCAATTCTGTGTGAGAGAAATGTCCCTTTTGGCAACTAGGAGAACACACGACAGGATGCACATTCCCCTTTCTAAACACTGATGATGTCAGCACCCTATAAGTACAGCAGGAGAAGGGAAATCTCCCAGCAATGTGAATCGCACGCTCTGCTAATGCGTCCGTCTTGAGTGTCATAACATAATTAGGTAGGGGTTTAAATCCTGCAAGTGTGTGTGTGTGGGGAGAGTGGAAGTAGGGTGTGTGCAATTACATGTGTAAGAGAACTGACCCTTTTGCCAACCAGTACAACACACCAGCTGCTGCATATTCCAATCTCTACACAGAGATGATGTCAGCACCCTACAAGTACAGCGTAAGAGGCAAAATCTCCCAGTAATGCAAATAGCATGCTCTGCTACTGCGTCTCTCACTACTTTCATAGCACAGTTAGTTATGGCTTTGAATTCCACACATGCCACGTGTGTTTTTGTCACACATAATGCCCATGTGTGTGGGTTGTTGTTCACAATAATGCATGACATTGATTAAACCAGTAATGGCAATGGACACAGATGATGTATGTGTGTGCCAAATACACATATGTACCTGTGACCTTCAATAGTTCCCATGTTTGACGCCTGCCATATGTGAATACATGGTATTTGCAATGGATAACATTATGATTGTGGTCTCCTGTGCGGGTGCTGCATGTGGTATGTGTATATACAGTGTGAGATGTATATGGTATCATCCTAGCAGCAAGGGATACACATCTGGTCTGGGGCATATTGTCTACATGTTGTTGATGAACAGGTGCTGCATGTTTTCACCTGTTGTGGGAGTGGTAACAAGTTGTTCCATAGCAATGCAGTGACTACATGCCAGGAACCTTTCAGCTAGGGTGTTGTAGCTACAGTAATTCATCAGCATTCAGTAATACGTCAGCATTCCTGGTGAGGGTATGATGCCAACCAAGGTCAGGGTCATACCAGCCTGTGCCACATGCTCAGAGAGCCCTTCCATGTTCCCTATCATGTAGTTCAGGGAGGTACATCACAGGTCAGCCATAGTGGCATGGACAATGACTGAGTCATATGTGTCCATGCCTCTGACTGACCTGTATGCTTGTGTTATGTGGTGGACCATAGTGCCCCACGGGCATATCACTGTGACCTTCACCTTGTCCAGCCTGGTGAGTGGAACCTGACTGTACCAGACAATAAAGGTACCTAACACAACTGTAGCAGGTGTGTTGTCTAGCCATACAGGCTGTGACTGTTTGGCACACAGGATTTGTGTGCTATGTGTTGCACGTGCTGTGTTCTGGCTTAACGTATGTCTGTGTGCCAGCTGCAGAGGTGTCTGCTGCTCAGGCAGGATGCTATTCTGAGGCTCCACGAATGGCCCAGTGTGTTCACATGTTTGGATTGCGGTCAGTGTAGGTCTACATCAGACTGGTATTGTAGTCACTGTAGTATTTCATGCCACCTGACAGTTTATGCCAGTACTGGGTTCAGAGTGCTTAGTCCCCAGTTTGGCTATGTGGTTGCATCTCATACATGATTTGTACATCCATGTGTAGGGGAGAGGGTTGACTGTGTACATGTGGCAGCTATGACATTGCCACATGACCCACATATTCCACAACTGCACCATAGAGGTGACTGACAAGTGACCTTTGCACATGCTACCATAGTATTGTGATTGCCATGGTGATTAATAGCACATAGGGCCAATGGGGAACAAGGTACATAGGCTCATAGGTTCATAGGTTCATACTAGGCTATCTGCCCTAGGGCATTTATAAGCCTAGCCAGAATGTGTTTGGCTTTCGCCACCCATTTTAAATTTATTTTGCTATGCCCTTTTTCGAGGTTAGCATACTGTGCCTCTGTCTAACAGTGACACAGAAATGATACCCGGGGTAAACCTACGATCTCCCATCCACTCATCAAGATTCCCCTTGAAGAGAGTCAATGAGGGACTCTGCCTAACCTGGGCTGGGATTTTATTCCAGAGTGAAGGGAGCCTCTGAGTTATGAATCTGTCCCTTCAGCATGTCCTATTTATTTCAGTGCTGAGGTTCAAGTCTCACGAGCGCGTAGCTCGATGGGATTTGGATTTTCTGAGGTGCAGCATGTCCATTAATTCCGAGTTGGACATGGCTTTATACGTCAGGCACAGATCGCCTCTGAACAGGCGGTATGCCACTGAGTAGAGCTGGAGTTTATTTAACCGGGCAGCATATGGCATCTGTTTGAGCCCTTTGATCCTCTTGGTGAGGTACTTTTGGGGTCTTTCCAGTTGCTGCAGGTGTCTGGTAAGGTACATCCCAAAAGGGCCATTGTACTCAATTATGGGCCTGATGAGGGATGAGTAAAGAGGCACGATGACCTCCCCTGATCTAGATGTGAATCCCTTCATGATTAGGTGGGCTATATAAAATGTTTTTCTAACCACTTTGGCCACGTGGTTGTCAAATGAGAGATTGCTATCAACTTGGGTCCCCAGGTCCCTAATTACTTCTTCTGTACTTAATGGATTACCACCTATGTGGTAATTTGTGGGCACTTTGTTTTTGCCAAAGGGGATGACTATACACATTTTGGCATTTAGCTTGAGGCCATGGCTCTGGCACCAGTTGTCTGTTTCTATGAGGCCCTTTTGGAGGATGCTTGTGTCGGCTGGAGAGTCGATTATGGCAGCCAGTTTGAAGTCATCAGCGAACTTGGTCAGCCACAGTCCTTCCGTGTTGGCCTGTACCTCCGAGAAATATATACCGAACAAGAGAGGTCCCAGGACTGAGCCTTGTGGGACACCACTTGTAACTGGTTTGGAGTCTGACATGGCTCCAGCAATTCTAACCATGTGGGTTCTGTCCTTGAGCCAGTTTGCAATCCATCTAGTGACATAGGGGTTTATATTTAAGCTGGTGAGCTTATCTATAATGCCCGAGTGGTGTATTGTATCGAAGGCTTTTGTGAGTTCCAGGTAGGCTGTGTGGACCACCTTCCCCTTGTCAATGGCCTTGGTGACTGTTTCAAAGAAATCAACCAGGTTTAAGAGGCAGGATCTGCCCTTAACAAAGCCGAACTGGGTAGGATCCAGTGTCTGTAGGTCCCCAATATCTTTATTTATGAGGTCCATGATGATCCTTTCCATAGCTTTGCAGACCAAGCTAGTCAGGCTTATGGGGCGATAGTTTCCAGGATCCGTTGAGGCATTACTTTACGGAGAGGGACCACTGTTGCTGTACACCACTCTTTGGGCACATATCCTGTAGTAAGGCTGAGAGTGAACAGTAGTTTTATGTTTGGGTTTAGCTCTTCTTGGAGTTCAAGTAGGACACAGCCCGGGACACTGTCTGGTCACATTGATGCTATGTTTTTTGCTTTGGAGAGGGCGGCTCTTACCTGAGCATCTGAGATGTCAGGGGCAGCACTCTGCTGGGATAGATATTTGCCCTTTTGCTGTGGAGGGGGGGAGAAGTTTGCGCTGAACCTGTCAGCTAGGATGTTGGCAATGTCTGTGGGTTTGGTGTATTTTTTGTCATTTTGGACTTATTCTGAGAATATCTGGGAATTACCACCCAGGTTCCTAACATAAATAAAGAAAGCCTTGTGATTATCCTTACTGTCCTGTGCAATTTTCTCTCGAAGCTGGCCTTAGACAATTTTATGAGTGCCCGTAGTTTTTTGCTAATACTGATCAGTGATGCCTTCCCTTTTTGGGATTTTGCTATATCATTTAGTAGCTTCCTCCTTCTATTGTATAGTTTGTTTATGGCTGGGGTCCACCAGACAGGACGTCTGCCTTTGGAGGATTGGGTCTTGGTTTTATTTGGGATCGCATGATCCATGCATTCCTAAAGGTGTTCATAGAATGCGTTTATAGAGGATTCTGCGGTCTGGGCCGTATTTTCCACAGGCCCGGGGGCTTTGAAGGATTCCACTTTGGTTTTGAGGAGTGTGAAATTTGCTTTAGAGAAGTTTTTCACTGTGGTTTTCTGGGCATGGGGTGGGGCCGGGATGTGAATATCCAGTGAGATTAGTTTATGGTCTGATCTTACCAGTGAGGGATACACTTCTGGTCTGGAGCATAGAGTCCCCATGTTGGTGATGATCAGGTCCAGTATGTTTTCCCCTCTTGTGGGAGTGGTAACAAGTTGTTCCATAGCATTTGAGTTTATAAATTCTAGGAACCTTTGGGCTAGGGTGTTGGAGCTAGAGTAATGCTCCCAGTCTATGTTTGGGTAGTTGAAGTCACCCAAT
Source organism: Protopterus annectens (assembly GCF_019279795.1). Taxonomy (NCBI): domain Eukaryota; kingdom Metazoa; phylum Chordata; order Ceratodontiformes; family Protopteridae; genus Protopterus; species Protopterus annectens. The sequence continues at coordinate 1,330,427,115 of NC_056744.1, read as the reverse complement.
ATAATGGTGTTTGGAGAGACCTTCATATTTTCCAGTGTTCTCAGGAAGGCTGAGTGGGGTTCCTGGGTTTGGGAGGGTGGTCTGTAGCAGGCTATAAACTGGAAGGCAGTTTTACCCACTGTTAGTTGCACATGGATAGTCTCTGATGATTCGTTCTTTGCCACCAACCTGGAGGTGTGGGTATCTTTGATGAATATCGATACTCCCCCTCCTTTTGTGGTTCGGTCCAACTTTTGGGGCCAAAAAACATGGTATGAGGTATAAGCTGGTAGTGCTGGGGTGCTCTTGGTAGCCCTGAACCAGGTTTCTGTTACTGCACAGATATCGATGTTCTCCATGCTAAGGAGAGTTTCAAGTGCATGCATCTTGAGGTTTAGACTTCTGGCATTGAGTAGCATTACTCTTAATTTCTTATCCCTTGTGATACCTATGGAGGTGGGTTTGTCCTTTGAGCCTTGCCTAAAAAAGGCACTATGGGGGTAGCAAGAGCCTTTGCCAATATCCGAAAGCCCAGGGGTGGCAGGTGCAAGCCGTCCCTAGCGAAGCAGGTGGTTCAACAGAAGGTGAGTATGTGAGGGTGTAGTGCCTGTGATTAGTTAGCACTGGCATATATGACTGCTCACATGGACAAATGCCAGGTAAGTCATATGCAATGTGTCACAGGCAATGTACATGTGAACAGGACAAACAGTGATGTTCTGTCAAGTGAGACATGGACATACATATAGTAAGCTATGCAGATGTCACTAGGAGTCCACAGAAGCTCTGTAACTCTGCATTGCAGGTGGGATCAGTGTTCCAGGGTAACTGCAAGCAAACATGCATGCAAACAAAGCTACAGTAAGCAGGGCTGCATGTAATCCATTGTACAGCAAACAAGCTGTATCACTTCCAGTAGGTAACAGTGCAAATATGCAGGCACTATACACATGTACATGGAAATACACAGGTCAGATGGCTGGGGTCCAGTCTCAGCGCACACAAGTGTACAGACCATGTACCGTCAGGATGTACAATAACTGGATGGAAACCCAGGTGCTCATACCTGCAGTAATACACATGTCAAATAACAGACACTGAGCCTTCACTCAGTGGTTCCATACTTAGTAGGATGTATGCTACCTGGCCTGCCACCACAGTATCCCTGACATGTATGGGGACTCTCCCTCCTGTGACAGTTAGTTTTGTGTGTTGGGGCTGTCTAGCATGGTATGAGATGTGAGCTTGCAGTGTTAGGGTGCTCCTGTGTGTCCTGTACCAGTCGTGTAGTACTGCACACATATCAACATCCTCAAACATACCGCATTGCAGAGTCCAGTGTGGGCAACATGCCACTTGCAGTTTACATGTCCATCATTGCGTAGCAATACTTTCATTACCTTATCCCCTGTGCTACCTATGTATGTAGCCTTCTGTTGACATCCTTACCACCAGTATACCAACATGTGCAGATGATACACTATGGTACTTACCATGGGTGCAGACAAAAGTACATGACAATCATACCCTTACTGCATCAGGCATGCTGGGATATACCCACAATTATATCAGCACACAGTACTGTTAACAACATGATACTATTACTACACGTCTATGCAGTCACCCTGTGCATCAGCAGCATGTTAACCTGTACCTGCACTCATGTTACAGATTGCAGGAGGCTGACCGATGACGGACCCTGGCATACCTTCCTGTGCCATTACACAGATGTCATCATTATCAGTACCCATGGCACCTGATTCAGGTTCCCTGCTGCATGACAAAAGAGCAGCACCAGAACCTGTGGGAGGGAAACAGGAAACACAGTTTACAATGTCTACACAATATTACCAGTGATGCACACATGCACAGGTCCACACATCCACACATCCACACATGCATACATGCACAGGTGCACACATGCACACATGCACACATGCACAGCTGCACACATGCACACATGCACACATGCACACAGTTGCACACAGTTGCACACAGTTGCACACTTGCACACTACTCAGTATGCGAGATATCAACACACAGACACACCTGCATGCATACACAGAGCACTATTCAGTGAGCCTAATATTACTATTACTATCAAGACTATTAAAGGTATTGTTAATACACACTCACCAGCATGGATAGGCTGCATTGCTGTTACACCAGAGGGACCTGCAGAAGTGAGGAAATTAATGTCAGTGGGCCATTGTTACTGAGTATGATACAGGTCAGTAGTACAACAGTCGCCTTTCACAGGTCAGCTGCTGATATTGAGAATATCACACTTGCACATTAAATACTATGATGACAGCTACAAACCAAGGACACACCTCACACATGCATTAACTACCAGTGTACACAACAGTCAACTATACATATGGCATATTACCTGCACGCTCGTAGTCTTGCTGCTGCGTGGCTCCAGCCTCCATCATAATGCATGTCTGTAGCTGTTGTTGTTGTTGGCGGGCTGGAGCCACAACACTTATGAGTAGTCTCTCCAGTCTGGTGAGTGGGGGATGTGTAGTCACCCCACCATCTGTGGCAACCTGTTGCCTGTGGATATCCGACGCACGCTGACAGACATTTTTGATTAAATCACTGCAGTGATGTCGTACCTGCTCATATGTCCTATTATGCGTGCCTATGTCATTTACCCGATGGACCAGGTCTTGCCACAGTGCAGCCCTCTCCTGCTGATTCTGGCTGGTGTGGGAAAAGAGTATTGCATAATCCAGCACCAGGCTCTGGTGTATCTCCTCATCCTCAGCTGCAGAGTAAGCTGGATTGCGCTGGTGAGCCATGGTCCTGAAAAAGGAAATAACATGATATCAGCAAAATATGTCAGCAGAATTTGGCACACATACTACACATGCTACTCGACTGTTGTGATACAACATATCTCACATATATAGCATATGTCTGTCTATTGGTGGATACACATGTAAATGGACAGGTATCAGTGCTCAGCCAACAACTGTGCAACAGTACCTGGCACACTCCATACGACATACTACCAAACCCCAGCAGTCAGAACACTGATTCAGGTTCAAAGCACCTCCTCACTCTGGGGGTTTGTATCGAGGTACTGTATGGGGTACATCATCAACTACTGTGAGCTGACCACAAACTAATTGCCCTGGATATACATATACCACCTCCATCACCAGCAAAAACGACTACAGTGAATAACATTTCAAATGCAAACTTTACACTTTGTAACAGTGATATGGTATCCTTTCAGCCCACTGGGCCAGTGGAAGACACATCCCACTATGCTGACCCCTTCACAAATTATTTCTATGGACATCTCCGAGAATGCATGGATCGTGCAATCCCATATAAGACCAAGACACTCTCCACAAAGGGACAGCATGCTGTCTGGTGGACCCCAGCCATAGACAGATTGTATAACAAAAGATGGAAGCTACTGCAAGACAGAGCATAATTCCATAAAGGGAAGGCATGTCTGATCAGCACTAGTAAAGAGCTATTTTCTCTCATACAAACATCCATGGGCAACTTTGAGAGGGAAATCAACAGGGACACTATAGATAACCACAAGGCCTTCTTCAGTTATGTTAGCAACCTGATCAGAAACCCTCCAATATGCTCATAGTTAGTACACAACAACAAATAATTCACTGAACCCACAGATATTGGCAACATTGTGGCAGACAGGTTCAGTGCAGGTTTCCCCCTTCCCTCTCCCCCAAAATAAGACATACTTATCCCAGCTGACTGTAACCACCCTGTCATTACAGATGTCCAGGTGAGAGCCGCCCTCAGTAAAGCAGAATACACAACATGAATGGGACCTGATGGTATCCCCGGTTGCATGCTACATGAACTCCAAGAGGAGCTAAACACACATATAGAAGTGCTATGTAACACTAGCCTGACTACAGGATATGTACCTGTACACTGGCGCACAGCAGCAGTGGTTCCCCTCCACGAAGGAGGCACCTCTACATACCAATACAGTACAACACAATACAATACAATACAATATGCTATTGTCCCTGTGACTACAGCAGCATACTGTTCTGCTACCCTGACCATTGTGACACATGTGATGTGATGGTACCTGCTGCTGTCAAACAGTTACACAGGGTGACTCATATGGCATATTACCTATCTGACTAACATTCAGCAGGGGTATGTGTGACATGTACTCATGGGGAGTCTTGCTTCTTAACGCTGTGTGGTTTATTGCAGGGTATGCCTTATCTGTGGGTAGGAACCTGTACCTCCACCATGTGCTCTCTATTGCAGTGTCACGGACGACACACAGCAGTCATTTAGGTTGTGGATGGTGTGAAGTGTTACTATGGTTGTTGGACATCTGTCATGGGTGTGACTTAAGTATGTAAATCCAGGTGTGGTAACCTCTATGTGGGTAGTATGTGTGTACTCTGTGGTGTTGTCAGTCACTGTGCATTGGTAATGTGTTTGAGTGCATTGTCACAGTGTTGTACATGTCACTGTGTCCTTCTCCATATCTGTAGCTGTCATATGAGGTACATACCATGGCAGCCATTGTGTGGTGTGGAGGGGTACACTGCCCTACATGTCCATAGCTGACACACCATGTCTGCTGACACATACCATGTGCAGGTATTCCAGGAATAGTGTGCCACTGTGAATATCATTGGGGGGACTATTGTACACATTTATGACCCTGTTCACCCCTGACACATGCAGTGGTGGGCAGCCAATCACATATCTGGTGGTTACTGGTGTAGGTGATTTGAAATGGGGTATGGTACTCCAGTTTTGGCACTGGTGTTCACTCCATGCATTTGTCACCAGGCACCTGTTGCAATACATCTGTACACATGTGCCTCACTCAGAATATATATACATCTTGTGACCTTTTTGGAGGTAATCAAGATGTAAACATCTCTTTTGACATCAGATGGGCAGCAGCAAAATCGGTAATAAGGGGTATTTACATTAAAAAAGCCAGTTTTCTTAAAAAGCTACGTGCTAAAAGATTAGCTGAATTACAATTAAATATTAATCGTCTAGAAAGAGAATTGATTGATAGTTACTCGGAGGATACGGAGAGGGAACTTGTTACTAAGCAAAAAGAATTGTTTGAATACCATCAATCTAATCTGTCCATCTGGGAATTCAGATATATAGCGAAATTTTCAGAATACATACAAACTCCCTCCAAGGCTTTGGCGAGAATAATTCTCAACACTCCTAGATCTCCTAGAATATCCTGCCTTCACTACAATAATCGATCTTATAGATCTGACGAAAGCATTATTCAGCTTTTTTACCAAATCTATTCTGAAATCTATGCAAATAGCAGTTTTACGACCACAGAGGAAGAAATGGGAAAGTTCCTAGATGAGATTACTTTTCCAAAAGTTACCAAGCCACAGAAAGACTTACTTTCGGCCCAGATTACTGAAAAGGAAATCCTCGAAGCTATTGACAAGCTGAAGTTAGGGAAAGCCCCTGGTCCAGACGGATTTCCATCAGAATTTTATAAATCATTTAAAACTACTTTGGCCCCTATTTTACTTGAGTTATTTAAATCCTGTGAGAATAACGGTATCGTAGACCCCTACATTAATTATTCTAAAACTATTCTGATCCCCAAAAATACATCAGATACTACTAATCCCAATAACTTTAGACCAATATCACTTATGAATGTTGATATCAAAATTCTTTCCTCCATTCTGGCGAACAGACTAAAAAGGGTTATGAGTGATCTGGTCTCTCCAGAGCAAGCAGGATTTATGAAGGATAGGCATATGTGGGACAATACCCTGACATTAGAATCCATAATTAGAATAACCAAACAAGACCGGAATCCTAGATATGCTTTAGTACTGGATGCATGTAAGGCCTTTGATAGGGTAAACTGGAGTTTCCTGTTTTTGGCTCTGTCCAAGTTTGACCTCCCCCCTGAATTCATTAACCTAGTTAAGGTCCTGTATAACAGCTCATATACTCGTCTTTATATAAACAGAAAATTTTCGAATCCGATAAAGATTACAAATGGGATGCGACAGGGATGCCCCCTGTCTCCTCTATTATTCAACTTATACTTAGAGGTATTGCTTTTGTTTGTTGTACAGAAATCTTACCATGCTATCCCTAGAATTTGTAATTCCAACATTTGATTTACTGCTTTTGCGGATGACCTCAATCTGTATTTTATGCATCCCTTCAGCGATGCTAGGAAAGTAATTGATTCCGTAAATACCTTTGCTGAGGTTTCAGATTATAAGATTAATGCCAATAAATCCATTATTTTCCAGATTATTCCTACAGCACATAAACCCCATCTCTTTCCAATATTGCCTATAAGTACCTGCTACTCTCTAGTTTACTTGGGTGTCTCTTACGATCATTCATACTCCTCTATTCTCCTAGCTAACTTAAGGATAGTCTGGGACTCTATCTCTCAGGATATGAAAAGATGGCAGCTATTAAAGCTTTCCACACTCTCAAAAATCTCTGTCATTAAAATGAATATACTCCCAAAAATTCTTTACCAATATTATTCCTCTTTATTCACAATTTCAACTACTTTCATCAAGAAAATACAGAAAGAAATTGCAAAATTTGTTTGGTACCCAAAATCGGTCAGAATGTCTTATCATAGAATGACCTTTCCTAAATCGGAGGGCGGTTTGGCGATGCCCAATTTCATTTTATATTATAGAATTATTCATGCAAGCAGAATTTTAGCAATTGCCAATCACTCTCCTGATTCTGAGTTATGGACCCCTCTGTGGATTAAACTCTGGTACAACTATACTATCAGTATCAATATTAATCCCAGATCTTTACCCTTTTTGATGAACACTTGCTTTAGAGAACTTAAATTACATAAGATGCTAAAAGATCTAATTAATAATGTTCAGGAACTATTCAGTTCTATAGGATTAACTAGTGCTTTTTTATTATTCCAGCCCTTTCATCTCAATCCCAATATTAAAATGGGGGGACAGATGGTAAACTTAAATAATTTTCCCTGGATTAAGGATTATACGCTATGGGATCTCTATAAATTCAGACATCTTTCATTGACGGAGCTTAGAGAAGCTCTTTCGCTATCCAAAGCTTATACTATTATCCTGAGACAATTGCGGGAACTTATATCATCCCTCCCCTCAATTCATCTTGGCTTAGATCCAGAGGTTGATATAGTTACGCAGCTTATACAAAGTCTAAGCTCCAAGAAACATATGCTTTCCACGGCATACAAAGCATTCTCCTTACTTTTATACAGAGGGGATGTTATTTTTGCTGACTATTGGAACAGACAAGGAATAAAATTATCCTCACAGCCAAAATTAAGATCGATAGAAGTTACACTTAAATATTCTCCCTTTAAGAAATTTACCTTTACACAATTCATGATTACCAATAATTTATATTTTACTCCAACTCATTTAAATAAATTTAATGCTTCTATATCCACCTCATATCCTTACTGCTCACACTCACAAGCTGATATTATCCATATATTATGGTTTTGTAAGTATGCTCATAACCTATGGTGCTCTCTTAGAGTTAGGCTTAGTAAAATGGGTTATCATAAATCGACTCTATCGTGGGAAATGGCCCTGCTTCATATTACTAATATTAATATGACACCTCTCAGACTTAGAGTTTTGATCACCATCTGTCTCCTTGTGAAGTTTTACATCACCAAACATTGGATGGATCGCTCCAAACTAACATGGGGGGGATTCAGGAACCTGGCAATTACGTATATAACATCTCAAAAGATGTTAACTGTGAGTTCGCACAAAAGACTGGAGAATCGGAAGTTATGGGACTCTATCTTTCCACTCTTAATGGAGGACTGACTGAGGCTTGTTAAATTTACTCATGTGGTTTGAATTGTCTAACGGATGCTAGATAGTATATGAGAGCTCCTCTTATTGGATTCTTTTTTTTTTTTCTTTTTTTTTTTTTTTCTGTGGAAGTACAGATAAACTATGGCTACATGTTCTATTGCCAGATAGTGGAAGTATTGGCACCTTGTATATAGTTGTTTTTTTTTTTTGTGTCTGCTTGTCTAGTTGTATTTAGACTAGTTGTAGATTTTGTTCGTATGCTACAGTACTTATGATATTCTGTTTATTCTTCAAATTCTTGTTGCTTGTGATTGTATGAGGTGTTATATAAAATTGAAATAAAGAATATTTGGAAAAAAAAAAGAATATATATACATCTCCCTCTCTCTCTCTCTCTCTATATATATATATATATATATATATATATATATATATATATATACATATGTATATAAATATATATATATATATATATATATATATATATATATATATATATATATATATGTCTGTATACATATACACATATATATATATTGATGTACATATATTGCTATAGATATAGAGAGAGGGGGGGGGTGTGACAGAGAGGGGGTGAGAGTGACAGAGGGGGTGGAAGAGGGGGAGTGTGAGATCGTCATATACAGTCATACCTGTAGATAGTCAGATCTGTCTGTCTATGTATATGTATCTACATATATCTATATCTGTATGTGTGTATTACATATATATGTTTGTACATATTCTATCTACATCTGTCTATGTATTCCTACATCTCTCTCTATGTATGTATACATATATGCATATTTTATATATATATATATATATATATATATATATATATATATATATATATACATACATATATTGACATACATACGTAGCCATATGATAGGTATATCAACATGTTTGTTTACAAACCTGTATATACACACTAACATACTGCTACACATACATAACTGTGAAACCTACTTTGTACATTGCACTTTAACCTACATTCAACCTACATTGATATGTGCACATAGATGCTCTCACATACATATGTATGTACAGCCTTCACTGATAGTTGCTGTATGTCCCCTGCCCTTTGCACATCTTCATATACATATGGATACAGACCAATGACACATATGGAGGGTTTACAGCATGGTAGACTTTTATAGTATTACTTTACATTACCTGTGTTTGTCACAGCTGCTTGTGTTGCCATCTGGTTTCATGTCCTGCTGCTCCACTTGCCAGTTGCTAGCTTTCAAGTGGTTGTTGCTGACCGGTTTTGTTTGTGTATGTTTAATTTTTTTTTTCATCTCTCTCTCTCTCTCCCTACCTCCATAGGGTGCAATGAAAGTATTGCATGTGTGGACTGGGAGTACAGCATGCTTTTGTAGGTATCTGCATATGCCCATGTGATGGCCTCTGCACCAATTGTTAGCCAGCATTTGCTAATTGCATGCAGCCAGTTGTGTACTGATTGCAGTTCTCACTGTGATTTCAGGACAGTGCTATAAAAAGGTATGTGAGATAGGCGTAACCCTTTCAGATTTAAGGGCAGGGACCATGCTGGTATTCTGTGGACACTGTTCTGTGAGTGTAAAGGTTAGTATCTCTCTCATATTTCCGGCTTTGTTGTAGATTAACATTTCTCCATTCATTTCTCCAGTTTCCAGTACTAAGTGTGTATGTACACTGACACCTAAGACTACCACTACTGTTAATGTGGGTGTGTGTGCTTTCCTGTGGGTCATGTGGTGTAACTGGTGTATAGCAGTGGCTCTTGCACTTTGTTGCTATGGCTTCAATATTTGCCCTTTACATTCACTACTTGTATGCCTGCTAGATGTCTTGACTGTAGTGTGTTGCTGTGGCTTTCCTATTTTCCATGTACATTCACACCTTGGAATGCTTGCTATATCTACTAGGGTGTTACTGCATGCAATGTGGTCTGGCCATGGTGTGGGCCTTGACATCTATTAGGGTATTTGAGCATGCTGCTAAGCAGGCCCCAGAGACTCTCAGGTGCATCTTTTATCTGCCTCATGGAATGGTACATATCAGTGGGGTACACACATTAAATTGTCTGGTATTCTGCAGTTGTGACTGTGGGATAGCATGAGCATATGTATTACTTCACTATTTCTGCCGTGCAAGTGGTGCATACTTTCAGTACTTCATAGTTACCATTGCATGTGTTGTAACACCTTTCTGCCTACTGTTTGTACATTTCACAGGGAGTCTGTGGGGCATCCCTGTAACTCAGTCACTGTTGCTATGTCTAGGCTCTTAACTATTCAAATATGGCAGTGTCAGACCTCTCAAGTGTACAGATATTTGCAGGTTGTCCACATTTCTGCCTCATATTTTGGTCAATATCTCATGAACAGCTCTTTCTGGCAAATCACTCTGGGCTCAAGTCAGACTATAGTGACAAACATTTAAGTTTCAGACTTCATACCCTTCCAAACATCCAACAAAAAGCAGAACCTGTTACTCTCTGAACTAAGTTTGTTGTAGCATTATTTGGAATGTGTCCCTGTTTTTGGCCCTTTGCTCCACATATTTTATTACTTGGTCTGGATGTGTTCCTGTAAGAGGTTGTGGGGTATGGGCAGTGATTATCCTGCTGTGAGTATGTGTGTGGCTTGCAAGGTGCTACAGTGGCATATTATTACCTACTAACTACCAACTAGCATGGCTGTTTCTGTTCACACACTACTATTATAGAAATCCACTAGATTTGACAGTAAATATACATGACATGCTTTGTGTACTACACATCCTATATTCCCTTTACATTCATTCCTACTATTACATGATATATTTATTGTAGCACAATGTTCTTATATAACAGTCATGGCTTAGCTGTAAGTCATGCAGACTACTGTTTCCTGGGTTCGGGACTGACAGTGGGATTTTATTTTGCTTTTGAGCAGACTAAAGGACCTGTCATTCAGAGTGACTAAGGCACTTTTAAGCAGTTGTAACTGGGCTAGCGCTGGTTTGCGTGGAGCTCCCGCATGTGCACTGGCATTCAGCTCCGCGCACACCTGCTTACAACCGCTTAAAACTGCTTACTCTTGCGCACACCCACGCTATTTTCTTTGAAAGAAATTAAAATGGGGAGACAAGAAAGTGGTGAAAAAGGGAACACAAAGAGGGTAAGACAGTAGGGAAACAAGCTTGGGTTTTGCAGTAGGGATGTAGGTACGGCCCGTAGCTGCCCATTTCTTCATCAGCAACAGCTGTGCACATGTTTGTAATTTGGTGTGACATTTGAAACCTTCCACCCCTGAGAGAGGTGTGAGGACAACAATAATACTTGTTGTACAGCCAATTGTAATTGACAGTTTCCATGTCCAGCAGACATGTGTGCAAAATGGGCAGCTATGTATGGGGCATAATTTTTTTGTGGGTACAGAGTGCCCTTTTTTTTTTTTTTTTTTCAGGTGAGAGTGGTATGTCAGGTAAAGGAAGTCAGTATAGCTGGGGAGGTAGGTTGGGTAGGTCAACAGACAAGACAAAGAAGATGCATACAGGGGCGGTGTGTGACACGTGTGGGGGGGTTGCACAACTGACGGGGACGGATGTTTGGATATCTAGAGCCCATGAGCCCACAGATGGCAACAGTGGAACTGATATCCCCACCCATGGGCAGTTGCCACTGTGCCTTCACTGCCCAGGATGGGGCTGTGCTGGGGGCTGTGTAGGCCAGGCAGCAGACACACTCGTTAGTTGTGCCACCTGTGCCTCAAGCTGGCGTCGGGGCCCAAGAACAGCTTCCTGGATCTCCCTATGCACCACAGTCCGGACGCTATGGAGGGTGAGTGGTTGTTCTCTCTGGTCACACTTGCAGAGGGGGGACGAGCCCCATCCCCTGCAGTGCTTCCACCCACAGGTGGCACAGGGCCACCGGAGGAGGGTCTGGACTGGGCACTACTGCCAGGTGCACTCGCCAGCTGAGGTGGGAGAGGTAGGTCCGCTGGAACCCGCCTTCCCTGTCATCCTATGTTTTGCATTATGTCATGACAGTTTGGGTTAGTAACATACAATACCATTCACAATTAGTTGTAACAGCATGCATTAGTATTCCCATTAACCAAACACCCAGATATTCAAACCATTGAACAGCAAGCATAACACATGCATAATTTGAACAGCAATACACAGTCCAACAACATGCAGGGTTGATTGATGGCAACAGGCCATCAGGTTTGGATGTATGAACAGGGCAGATGCATCAACAGAATTGCAAATATTTATGACCCAAAAGGACAAATGTCCAGGGGTGTTAATTGTGATTGCACATACCAATTTCAAGTGCAATGGATTATATGTGGTTATAGGGTAGGGTGAAGAAAATTTAATTAACATCTTCAAATACCAATACATATGCTGTACATTTCTAATAGCTGCAGATATATACACACTACAGTTCTACCTACAGTTTCCTATGTGATAACTACTTCAAGTTGTTGACAGGAATGTTACTGCTACATCAATATACATTTTCATTTTTATTCATACACATTCATATCTGGCTCTTTTCAGCTACATCATCCTGCTACATTTGCTTTATATAGCTATAGACAACTGTGGATGTTTGGTATTTCAGACAACCATACTATTTGCATATTGCAGACTGAGAGCAACATATCCAGATTTTGGGATACACATTCCAGCTGCAGGAACATTTTGAACACATTTCGCAGTTTGGTTCTGCTTGTCATGTTCATTTCATTCTGTACTGACTGCAGTATACTTTATTCAGGAGTTATTACTACTTTATTGGTGGATTCATAACTCTTTCTCACACTCTCTCACTTGTTTTATTTTTACAATTCAGGATGATACTTCTAGGCTTTATTGACATGTTTTACCTGTAGTTATTACAATCCTTTCCAACAGTCTCACTTCTGTCATGTTTCTGTATTTCAACAGGGATATATTTCACACATGTGTTTTACTCAGCTTCTGCAGCTGTACTTTTCAGCCTGCTGCCGGTTTTGTACTATTATATTACAGGTGGGACATCTTTATTTCAGACTTTATTTCAGACTTTTTCATTTCTCTGTTTGGATTACAGACTGCATCACACTTTTGTAATCAAGCAATACTTGCAAACCCTCTTGCACTGTTACTTGCACATTTTATTACTTATTGACTACACTGCACTCTTTTGCTAACTGTCATACTTTTATATTTATTTACAGTTACAGGGACAGGATTACTGACCTGCCTGGTGGCGCAACTGCACCAGCCTATCGCCATAGGCTCTACGGTTCGCAGAACGGGCACCTGCAGCTGTAATATAAATAAAGTAATATTGGAATACACATCTCCATAATATCAGCTAGGTTAATTTCTTACATAAATAATTAGATGTTACTTACTCAGTAGTGGGGCATTGGGCATTTGCCGGGCCTCCTGGATCCAACGGTTCAGTTGGTCCTGCTTCCATCTCTTCAGGTCCGCATGGTGGTAACGGAACTGATCACCAGTCCTTGGTATCCCTGTGGCACTGGTAAGATCATGAGCCAACCAGTCCCATGCCTCAGCCATATATGCTCCCCACAGGACCTGGCCCTGCATGATTTGGGCCTCATGATTGTGGACAAGGAGCCAAACCATATATTTGGACTCCTCAATGCCCCACCTCTGTGCTCGAAAGCAACTACCCTCACCTACACCTGACATTCTGGCTGCAAGTTGGTTCTACAATCGGTTATGCTGTGTATTCCCGCCTATGGGGCTTATATATGCCGTTTTTCCCCGCACTTATTTGTGACTGGCCATTTTGGAATTGCATCAGCTTCACAAAACCTGCTTTTTCATGCTCCTCTTTCTATTCATTCCTATACATTTGCTATTACTGCATTTCTAAGTACAGCTGTCATGGCTTAGTGGTTCAGTACCTTGACTATGGTGCATAGTATCCTGGGTTCGAACCTGGCCACTGCTTTTTATTTTTTATGACTGTCTACACAGGCTAGGAGGTGTGTCTGTGTGAAGGCAGTTTTGTTACAGCTTGCTCAACGTTGCCCGTCGATTAGCTTGTTGGCGCGGTGCACAGCTCCGCTCAGACGGATCACGCTGGTTTACGCTTCATTTGGCTGTCAGCACGCATATTACACTCAGCTCAGCTAGGGGCACACAGTTTCAGCGTGTTAAACCACTGCTCACCTACGGGCACTCATTTTGCACCTGTTGAACCACTGTTCGCCTATGGGCACTCATTTTGCACCTGTTAAACCACTGCTCACCTTCGGGCACTCATTTTACACCTGTTAAACCACTGCTCACCTACGGGCAGATGCACTCAACTTGTTAAACTTTAGCTCAGCTATAGGCAAATCTGGCATTTTTTTATTATTTTGTTATCTCACATTTCTTCAAAATAAATGGCCCATTTCATTACATTTTACATAAAATATAATTTTATATGTGTACGTATATGTCAGGGACTTGTTTCGTGCTTATTTCAATAAAAATAAAAATTGATGTTGTGGGGGCTCAAACCATGACTGCCTGCTCTTCAGCTGACGTCTCTACTGCTATGCTATTGCTTTTTGGCTTACTTTGCATATTTAGTTCTTATATGCTTTTCCACTGACTGCTAACTGTGGCTTAGCTACGGGCACACCCGCGCAAACGAACGCACTCACGGGCAAACATCTTTACAATTAAAAAAATATATAACATGTTCATTTATATATTTTATGTTCATAGTCTGTGGTGGCATGTGTTGTGTTGTGTTTATTCACATTTCCATGGACTCTGTCATGGGGGTTTACTTTCGGGACTTTTACTCTTCTGGGGGCGTGTCTGTTTGCAGGGCTCGGCCTACGGATATGCCCCCCTACTGTCTTCCACGGACCGTGTAAGCCTTAGGTGTGATTCAGCATGCCCTCATGCATATGCATGATATTCTGATGTCACACCGTTTAACTGCAGCCTCCGTGTAAGCCTTGTAACTCTTACAGGGAGGCTTCGTGAATCCTGTCCAATATCTTGTTGAGTCCGATTTGTTCTTTTTTGTCTGTCATGTTCCACATCACTTTGCCCTTTATCTTTTTGGCCAGTGATGTCAGTTTATTTATTCACTGACATTTAATTACTGGGAAAGTCCAACTGGGTAGGAGCAAATTTTCAGCAGAGGCCTGTGGAAAAAAAATCTAAAGTATTAAAAATCATTTTAAGAATAATAACTTTACAGTCTTTAAAAATAATACAAAAAACAAATACAGTTTAAATAATTATACCAAATTAGACATAATATGAAAACATTGATATATATATAATTGTATGACGATTTAATAGTTAGAGAAATTTTAGCCGGTTTATAGACAAATTAAAGGTTAGTTAGCATAATACAAACAGGTGTTGCAATACAAAGTGAGAAAAAAGCAGGCTTATAGTATATTCAGTAAGAAAGCCAGGGGAGAGAAACTGATAGAAGTGAGTGAAGAAGGGAGAGTAAGGAGATGTAAGGTATGAATAACCATTTGTCCACCTTTAGGAATGTAGTTTATCATGTCTTCATCTTAATATTGAGGAAGAACAGAACCATCATTTGGCTAAAAATTCTTTCAGAATGGTTTAGGCTTAGAAGTATGGGAGGGAGAGCATTGACCTGATGGATAGACATGAGAAGTTACAGGCCTTAGCAACATGGAACAAATACAGACAATGCCCATCAGATCTGGAAGGTTTGTGTAAAGACAGGACTTTTTGATCAATGGATCATAATGACTAGCTAGCAACATAGTTGTATAGAATGCTATTTAGTGCTGGACAAGCAGATGGATTCTGAAAAGTTTTATACATGGTTAAAAGCTGTCTATGTTAGTTGATGGGGCAGTTCTAACCAATTTAGGCATTATAGTGTTATACAGTGGTGGGCTCTGAAAGGGGTATTTGCTGGAAATGTAGTAGAAATTTGGAGGGGTAGTAAAGATGGGAACACAATAAAGTATTGTGGGGCTGAGATAAGTAGTGGCAAGTGTAGCTTTACCTGCATCAGTGAGAAAAGTTTTGGCTCTATAAAGCATCCTTAGTTTTTCATGACTTTATCTTATACAATTTTGTATATGCAGGTCAAATTTAAGATTATCATCCACCATCACCTCTAATAATTTGTATGAGAAGTGACTTCAATGATTTTAATATCAAGTGAGAGGACTTTAAATTTTCCTTTTTCATGGGATAAGGATTTTTAGGATTGAACATGAATTGTGAGTTACAAAGTCATGTTTCAGTTGCTGTTAAAGCTTCCTGAGTAATCTTTTGGAGGTGTGCCACTTTTTCAGATGAGTGTGAGTAATCTGCATACTATATTAGAGTGGTCTCTTGTGTGGATGCATGGAGGGCATTGATGAGAATGTTAGGGAGGAGGGGGCCAAGGATAGTGCCTTGTGGTACACCAGTGGTGACTGACAGCTTTGGAGAGAAGGTGGAGTAGCATTTTACTGACTGATACCTACTGGATAGGTAGGTTTTGAACCTTAGAAAGGTGGACTGAAAGAGACCTAATGAGGACATTTGAAGTAGAAGTTTGCTATGACAAACTGGGTTGAAGGCTTTAAGCAAGTTTAGAAGTAAGAAGGAGTCTAGTCTGTCATTATCTCTAGCTTTATTGACACTTTCTATATAGGTCAGTAGTGCAGTGTTAGTATTATGGGAAGGACGGAAGTCATGTTCTATGGGAGATGGGAATTGTACTTGCAAAAAATAGTTTAGCAATTGTTTTTGAATACATTTTCAAGCATTTTGGAGAGGGGGATAAGATTGCACTAGATCTAAAGTTAGCAATGTCTGTTGAATTTCCTTCATTGTGCAGAGGGATAATGTGTGCATTTTTTCCAAAGAGAGGGAATGCTATTGGCTGCAATTTTAAGGTACTGTTTTGGAAGGACGTCAGTTGAAGTAGAGCATGGTTTGAGTTATTTATAAGTAGTTTTATGTAGGATGTGGGCACAGGTTTAAAGGTGAAAGTGGATTTGGTGAAATGTGGCTGCTGTGCCAGATTGCATTATTTGCTTTAGTTGTTTTGAATTTATTTACAGCATCATCTAAGGGGAGGATTTGTAGGCAGTTCCAATTAATAGATGAGAGGTTAGTAATGAACATTTCTGAGTTAAATTTGTTAAAGTTGCCTGTTGTTTTATAATCATGTTGTATAAGTGGATTTGTAAGATGTCTGGTTGCATAGACTGTGAGATGATGAATGAGACATTGTATTTTATATATTATTTGCTAGGGTTGAATACTAGGATCCAGTCTAATAGGGAATTTGATGTCTTGCTATAGGATGATAGGATATATATATATATATATATATATATATATATATATATATACATATATATATCTATCTATATATATATATATATATATATATATATATATATATATATATATATATATGCTATAGGATGATATAGGATGTGGGGATATAAATTAGTTGTGTGAAACAACATTAGTTCACAATAGATGTAAAGGAATTTAATGTTCAGTTAACTGACATTCACATCACCTAGTAGTATTATTTCTTGTGGAATTCTTATAGATTTCCAATGTAGGTTATCTTCTACTATAATAGTGTTGTTGCCAGGAAGGATGTAAAGAACAGTAAAATATATTTGTTTATAACTAAAAAGAAAAATGTGTTTATAACTGAAAAAAACATTTTTTTTCTTTTTTTTTTTTCTTTTTCTTTTTTTTTTCTTTTTACATATTCACTGCTCATTTACATTGGAATGTTATTTTATAATGTACTATACATTGTATGTACAGCATATATGTATCCTATATGTATATTACTATTATGTATCTTTAGATGCTGCTGTGTTTTCACTAATGAATTGTATTGTTTGCTTGGAGCTTTTCTCCCTAGGCCTCCGCTGAAAATGGACCTGCGTCCAGTCTGACTTTCCCAGTTAACAAATGTAAAATAAAATAAAATAAAATAAAACTGTTTTATGTCAGGAAAGTTATAACAAGCTCTGCTGAACTGAATGCTGGTATTTGGTTTGTTGTAAGGAG
Source organism: Protopterus annectens (assembly GCF_019279795.1). Lineage (NCBI taxonomy): Eukaryota > Metazoa > Chordata > Ceratodontiformes > Protopteridae > Protopterus > Protopterus annectens. Next base: position 1,330,409,260 of record NC_056744.1, on the reverse strand, counting down.
AAATGTTGTAGTTGTTGGAAAATATTAAACCACTGCCACCACATTTTCTCTATATATGGTTAGTACAAATGATTTATAAATGGAAGGTGTAATTCTGGAGTTTTTGTATTCTGGGTTTAAGCCAAGTTTTAGTTAGAGCAAGAATATTAGGCTTATGTTTGGTAATTTGGGCATGTAGTTCAACAATTTGATTTATTATGCTTTTAACTCTTACGGCAGCAAAAGTTAGATTACTGGGGTTGGGGGGGTTGACCATTTTAGGGTTAGAGTAGTGTGACAAAGAGAATTCCCTTGATGTTCAATGTGATAGTTGGGGCCAGGATTAGGGTGAATATCTCCTCCTAGAAGGATTTTAGTATATTGGGGAATTATTGATACTTGTTTTTTGGAGAGTATTTGTTTTACATAATTTTATTTTGGTCTGAGTTGAAATGGAGTTAATCTGTCTATATTTGGAATAAAGATGAGGGACATCATTAAATAAGTTTGGTGCAATGTGTGGAGAGTGTAGGGTGTAAGAATGAATAGGTGTTTGAGACAGAGTTGGAGATATGTTGAGAGCTGTTATAGAGTCATGGCAGGATGAAAGATGGTCCATTAACAGGAGAAGAATAGAGGATAAGCTGAGTAGTAGCATGACTAAGTAAAGGGATGTGTGTGTTATAGTTGGCAGGTAGTGGGAAAGTAGGGATCAACAGGGAAAAAGAAGTTTCAGTTAATCTAGCACCTTCAGATTTATTTTGTTTTTCAATAGTCCTGCTTAAAAAGAGTCATTTGGACAGGTCAGAAATTTCTTAGTTTGTTGTATTTTGCCATTTCTTTAATACAGTCTGCCTTAGCATTTTCATACTTTCACTCTTTTGTTCCTGGTTAGCCCTTTATTGCACAAGTGTATTCCCATAGCAAACACCATTCGCTTTTATACAAGTTCTTGTTTCATAAAACACCCTATAACTTACAAATCAAGTTTTGCCATTTAGCATCCTCTGTTCCAGATCTCTTAGAATATTTAGGGTTAGAATTACCCATCTTGAATGAATGAATGAAGCTTCACTCTTTGATGCTACAACATAAGATATATAGGGCACATAGGGCATATTAAAGATATTATGATACACATAATTTTTACTCTGCTGTATAACAGCATTATTTTTGATCATCTTCATTCGCCAACATCACTCTTTCCTGGATCCCTGTTATTGTGTCTCATTAAAGCTTAGTATCTGCCTACTTCTATCAGGAGTATCAGTGGCACAACTGGTAGCACATTTGCCCTTGGCGGTGGAATAGCAGAAGACTGTGGGTTCTATTCACATCCTGATGACTGGATTAATTTTCATATTGCTGACTCTGCAGTGCAGCATTAGGGCATGCTACACTCCTGGGTGTCCTGCCCTTTGGATGAGTCACAAAACTGAGGTCCTATCTTCTTAAGTTGGTGGTAGCTGAAGTAGATGCAAAAGACCCTGTAGCACCAATCAAAACAAATAGGGGAAATTCCTCAATACCCTGGTCAAATTTCCCCTAGAAGTAAAAAATACCACCTCTGGTCTACTGTGAAAAGGCGACACTGGCCCAGCTAGACTAACCAGTCAACAAAGGATATATAAAATAAATGAAAAAATGATAGCATCATATGTATTGTTTTTATTATTGCAACTTTTGACTCTCATTTGCAAGACAGACTATTCAGACTGAGTTTCAAAAGTTTGTATGGAACCCACTTTCCTACACACACACACACACACACACACACACACACACACACACACACACACACACACACACACACACACACACACACATGCATACACACATACACTTTTCCCTGTCAAAGAACTTCCCCGGAATTCAATAATGTTTTTTTTCCAGGCAGGAATAGTGCAGTAGCTCCTGCATGGAATATGGCCTCCGAGAAATTCAGTAAACAAGGCTGGGGGGTATGCACGAGCCTACTAGCACTATTCTGGCATGGACACCACTGAATAATTCTAATTACCTCATTTGCTGGTGAAAACCATGCAAATGAGGTGAATTAGTGATTCAGTAAGTAGGCAGGCATCCATGCCAGTACAGTGTCCATTGCAGAAATACATTTGGTTACAGACCATGTACATTTTTGCAAAAATCAAAATGGTGGCATGACAGCTCAAAGTAAAGCATGTATTATAATCATTAGGCATGCCAATGGCCACAAATATGGCCATTAGCATAGAAAAGAGTTGGAAAATATAAAAATCAAAGTTTTATTTTTTTGCCGGATTTCGGACGTTTTAAGTATAGTGCAGCAGCATGCAAATGAGATTGTGTCAAAAATAAAAAAAATGTGAAGGGACAATTTTAAGTGAAATTTGCATTTTGCCATTATAGTGTATGGCATGCAGAATCAAAACAATAACAGGTAACACTGGTTGCTAAGGAGAAAGGCGCTGGTGCAGTGGTGTAACAAGGGACAAAAGGTAGTGCGGTATGCAAATGAGCAAAATTTACTGGATCACAAAATGGGAGACCATTCTCTGGCTGCATTTAACCATGTAGGAGCTATAAGGAACAGGAGAATCAGCTGACATGAAAAGGGTGTGTGTCATGCTTGGCATGTAAGTACATTGGAGATCTGCGGCTCCCATTTGAGCTTAGCTAAGCACAACTAAGCAAGGGGGTGTGTCTGAGGCTGTATTTACTTATTCCATGAAATGAAGAGCATGTTCACATCCAGGTGAGGGCCATTTCTGCTTCAAACAGTTTACTTTAGCTAAACATGTTTGCACAACATGCACTGGGTCATAAACAAAAGAAAAAAGAAAAAAAACTGGAAATAGCAGAACTGTTTACATTTGGGCAGCAGGTTTGCGTGGCACGCCGCTGGGCTTAAGAGGGGGTGGAAATGGAAGGGAAAAAAAGAAAAAAATGAGAAATAGCAGAATAAAAGCAATCAAGTACAAATAACATAGCTGGCAGGTGGAATGTATCATAGTCAGCCAATCATACAGGCAATATCTGCAGCACAACAGTATAAACTGTGCAAACACCTTTCAGTCTGTTTTTTCCCACAAACTCTGCACCATTGGTGTACACACTCAGGGAAGTTTTAACCAACAAAATGTTAGGGGCTGCTGTTGCTTTGCTACATCAATATGTGCTAGAGTCTGAGGGTGGTGAGGAGGATGATGCTGACAACAGCTCCAGACAAAGGAGGAGGAGCAGAGTGTTCAGACCCAGGGTAACCTACCAGGGGATACATGATCTGGAGATAGAGTGCTACAGAGTGGACAGGGACATATTTCAGCAACTCATCGAGCTCTGCCAGCCTCACCTCAGACCCAGAGCCAACAGAGGGGAACCCATCCCAGTGGATACCAAGGTATATGTAGCCTTAAGAATAGTAGCCACTGGTACTTTCCAAAGAGACATCATGGGGGTCTCACAGACATCTGCATCCGGGATACTCCACCAGTTCCTGGATGCCATGCTACCACATAGTGGTGAGAACATTTACTTTCCCAGCACCCAGGAGGAGTAGCCAGCAATATGCGCCTCTTCCACCATGCACCAAATTACCCGGAGGTAGACTGCACACACATCCACATCAAAGCACCACCACCCAGTGAGCAGGGTAGGGTCTACCTAAACTGCAAGGGCTTTCACTCCATCAACTGCCAGGTCATGTGCAATGCCCAGGGCATTATCATGAATGTGTGTGCTGGCAGCCCTGGAAGCTATCATGACTCCCACATCTGGCATTCCTCACAGATGTTTCAGGGATTTGCCAGGGGGGACATCCCATATGGCCATCTGGTGGGGGATGCTGGCTATGCAGTGGAGCTGTGGACGATGACACCCATCGGAAATGCACACACACCCACTCAAGAATGCCATAAAGAGGCACTCGCACAAACCAGGATCATTATAGAGCATGTGATTGGGATGCTCAACTTATGGTTCCACTGCCTTGACATATCTGGTGGAGCCTTGCAGTGGCCACATATGCACACATGCTCGTAGTATGTGACATGCTACACAATATGATACTGCAGAAACAGCTGCAGCAGGAACAGCATGGGGAAGAGCCACACAACCCCCCCACACCATTGCTAAGGCCCCCACATGCACAGAGGAACTTGGAGGAGGAACCCCCTGAGCCAGCTCCTGTCGGCAGACAGAGGCATACCCAGTATGCCCTGGCCTTGGAAAGAGGCAATGCATAGCACACACACTGACACTATAGGGACCCAGGGACTGACACCTCTCTCCAACTCGCACGCACAGTAAAATGGATGACACACACGCATCACACTTCCTGTAACTTACCATGTATAGGGATTGCACTGTGTGCATCCCACATAGGCAGCCCTCAAGCACTATCCTCACAACTGCTGCAGGCACAAGGTAAGTCAATCTGTTTAACAATAAATGAATGAATGGATTAGTATGTTTTGGTAGCATATCTATGGTATCGCTGCATGCACGCAAGGGAATGGGGTGGCCTACTGGGATAGCAGCAGAGAAATTACAGCTATGTGGGACACCAGGAAATGTTTGCCCAATACCGGCTTCCCCGCACAATGCAGTAGTACCCAAGCTGAGAAATCCCAGCGCAGTATATGCTGGGGGCCAACTAACTGGGGAGTCAAAGGTCACATGCATGGATGTCAATGTGAAGGTCCCATACTCACCCCACAGCCTCACCCAGCAAGTCAGCAGTAGAAAACCATAAAGAAATGTCTGGAAAAGGCCCACAAATGACAACAATGATGAAATATCCCACTACAGACTTACACAGTGATAGCACAGTAGGTCTTGCAGTTGGCTCTGAAGGGTAAGAAGTCTGAAACTCAAATGTATGCCATTCCAATCTGACCTGTGGTTTTTAGTGATATGCCTCTAGTCTCCAAGACAGAGCACAATACTATGCTAAATGGAACCAAAATGTAAAGAAAATAGCAGCACAGTATGTGCAAATGTGTACAGTTGATAGGTGTGGCCCCCTACACCCATATTCACATCAAAATGCAGTAACATGTATGTTTGCAGGGAAATAGTCACAGAGACCACATTACAGGGCTGTCCCAATCAACATGATAACTTGTTGCATGTCCACAATATGCAGGAGTCAATAAACTACGTATATGTGTGGTTAATAATGTTAGGATGTGGTCAGCACTTACTCCTGGCTGTTGTGTCGTAGTGGCCTAGGTACAGTGCTGTCTTTGACAGGGCCATATTCCAAGAACTTCAGTGCCAACTATTCTGCATGTCAGCTACACCTACGTTCGGAGTTCTACACATTGTCCAGATGTCAATATCTGTTAATGCAGGAAAGCTGTACAGGTCATGGACAGGGGGCCACACATGGACAGCACACAGCTCGGAGTAACCTACACAGTGCCTACCATACTTCTGAACTGTGCAGACCCATTGCAGAATGTCCAGAGGTTAGCATCATAATTGTGGTCTGTATAACATGAAATAGTGGTTATCTAGCAATTCATTTGCAAATCACCTAAGACTAAGTTCAGAAAATAATGACGGATTATAGTGTCAGAATTCATACCCTATAGAAAAATGCATGCTAATGCAAAACCTGTTATTGAATCAACTTTCTAATTTGTAAGGCTAACACTTATAAAATGGTCCCTATATTTAGGCCTCCATCTCCCAATTACCTATGGCTTTGTCCAGATGTCTGGCTCTCAAAGTTGAGAGGTATGGCACCTAGTAGGACAGCAGGTACCTGAAGGTCAGTGTACTGCCAGTGTATAAAAGGCTGCCACCTTTCTGTGTCAGCACTGACAACATGTCTCTGACCAACAGACATAACCCTGGAATGACACAGATCATCACAGAAGGAGCACAAGTATGCCTTGTATATTTGTTCTGCTTGTCCTAACATTACATTTGCCTGCCAACTATTTGCAAAAGAAGAAATGGTCATGCCAAAACAGCAATGGCAGACAGTGGAGAAGCAGACATCATACCCATAAGAGTAAACAAGCAATTATCCAACCTGCCTCCCAACTGTCTATGTTTGGCAGAACATTATTAACACCCTATCCCCATGTGTGGTCCTTTGTCTGACTGTCATATTTGGGCCTGTCCAGATGTCAGTCTGTGATGGTATGAAAGCTAGACCCAAATGTAGCCTCATAATAACAGTTCACCACATTACTCTGTACTGCTCTGCCACTGACATAACTGGAAGTCACAGTGCTATGTGGAATATACTACACATACAATGGCCATTTCTGTACAGTAGAATGCACTCTGCACCCACACCAATTCCTCCTAAACTCTGACAGCAAGACATCTGGACAAGGTCATAAATAAAAGTGAGACAAAGGTACAATGATAGGCACGTGTTGTAAATATTGCCCTTACATACTCCGAAAGTTGGTAGAATAAAGGGTTTTGCATTAGCAGGAATTGTCTGAAGGTTATGAAGTCTGAAACACTAATGTCTGTAATTGTTTTGTAATGTCAGCCTTCAATTATATGTAACTAACTTTTCATAAAAACAAAAGTTTATGTAGACTGGACGAAACTTCTGGATAAACACCTGGGCAATCTGCCAAAAAATGCACAGTTGAGAGGCATGGCCACACCAGGATATGACTTTGCAGGTAAGAAGAATACCACACAAGTAGTAGATCCCCAGCCAGTATATTACCAAGTTGGTGGACTGTTTGCACAGCTTCATCATCAGTCAACCGGCTGTAGCCACACCTCTCAGCTGGCCTTTTTGAGCAATAATGTATATAGTCAGGCTCATAATATTGCGCTGTGCATCATACATCTTGTATTCCTGTGGTAAAGCACTGTGATGATCTGAGGATGTCTGTCAGTAGGTAATGACACAATCCATTGCAGTGTCAGACTTCAGATATGTCAGAAAATGTCTGCTAAAACAAACCCAATACCTCTAGGAAAGTCCTGTTTACTTTTGAGAGGTATGGCTGTGGCACACAAAACCCTGGAACAGAGTATAATGATATTTGGAATGAAGTCCCACTCTCAATATAGAAGGTCATACTGGGCATGCTTCTACACTTAGAAAATCACAGGTCATATTGGAACCCACATCTGACTATATAACTGTATTGTGCATATATGTGTTTGCATACAGACATCTATGTACACCTTAACTCTCCCTACACACACCCATCAGACAGGATTACCCTCAGCTCACTGTAGGTGGCCCATGTGTGATATATCTGCATCTGTTGCATGTGAAACACAGATATATACGAGCAACAGATAATATGTGAAGCATACACACACATAGACGTGGTGAAGAGAGAGACAGACAGTGATAGAGAGAGACACACAGGGGGACACACAGAGAGTGAGTCATACAAATGGATACCCTGAATGGCATAAAGTGATGTACTGATGTAACCAGTTGCACATGCCAGCATGAAGGCAAGCTCCATTGTGTAGTAGTACTGAGGTGGAGGTTATAATATCAAATCAACTGCCTGTGTGTGTGTGTGTGTGTGTGTGTGTGTGTGTGTGTGTGTGTGTGTGTGTGTGTGTGTGTCTTTAAGGTTTAAGTATTAGGAGGCTGTTCCCACTCAGTACACTTCTCACTGCCCTACTTCACAAGAGCTGCTGCTGTCATTCACATTAGAGGTACCATTGGACACCTGTCAAACCTATAAGCTCTGGAGTGCATGTGATAACTGCATAACACTATAGTACAAATAACTAGATAGGTAGGGGTTCTAATCTCTGTCCTGGCAGATGTGTGTGTTTTTTGCTTGCAGGTGAAACTGTTTTAGGCCATTCCCACAGAGTACACTTCCCAGTGCCCTACTTTAGCAGTCCTGCTGATATCATTCCCCTTAGAAGTACTTTTGCACAGCTCCATCCCTATAAGCTTCATGGCATGTGCAATAACTATGTAACAGTATAGTACAAATAGCCTAGATATGGAGGGGTTCTATTCACAGTTCTGACAAATGTTTGTATTTATAGGATGAAGTATCTTGAGGACTGTCCCACCCACAAGACTTCCCAGTGCCCTACTTTACAAGATCTGTTGATGTCATTCATCTTAGAAGTACCTTTGGACTAACCTCAACCCTATGAGTTCTGTGGCATGTGTGATAATTATATAACACTATAGTACAAATAACTAAATAGGTAGGGGTTCTAACTTCAGTCCCAGCATGTGTGTGTGTGTGTGTGTGTGTGTGTGTGTGTGTGTGTGTGTGTGTGTGTGTGTGTGTGTGTGTGTGTGTGTGTAGGAGTAAGAGTTTTACTCCTTTTCCACCCAGTACACTTCCCATTGCCTGACTTTACAAGATCTGCTGTTGTCATTCACCTTAGATGTATCTTTGGACGAGCTTCAGCCCTTTAAGCTCTGTGGCATATGTGATAATTGTGCAATACTGTAGTATGAATAACTAGATAGACCAGGGTTCTACTCTCAGTACTGGTGAATGTGTGTAAGTGTAGGTTTGTTGGACAAAATGCTTTGCTGACCTTCCCATCCACAACATGCCCCAGTGCCATACTTTACAAGGGCTGTTGATGTCATTCACTTTAAAAGTACTGTTGGACAGCCCTCAGTCCTATAAGCTCTATGGCATGTGCAATAACAATGTAGCAGTAGAGTATAGCTAACTAGATAGGTAGGAGTTCTAATATCATTTCTGGCAAATGTATATACATACATACAGACATACATACATACAAATGTTTCAAGCATAGGCATTAATGCCCTTCTAGCATGCCAATATTCCCAAACACTTGTTATCATAATAAATGTCCCGGCTGTTCTTAAAAATATCTAAACTAGTACTTGCTTTAATGTAATTTGGTAGTCTGTTCCAAGCATCAGCTACTCTGTCAGAGAACCAATTAGTACACTTCTCATTCCTATAGAATCTTCTACATAGGCTATCTGATGATTCTTTAGTACTTTTTGATAACCCCAAACATTCCCAGATGTAGTTGTCCCTAAATGCCCTACATACCTGAACAAGATCTCCTCTTAAATATCTATAAGATACACTGTACAAGTTCAGATATTTTAGTCTTTCATAATAACTTAGATTTTCACATCCATTGGTGCCCTTGGTATATTTCTGCTGCACTCTTTCCAGTTTATTCATGCTTGTTTTCCTATAGGGTTTCCATATTGTTATTCCATACTCAAGTTTGGGTCTAATGTAACTAACAAACAATGACTTCATTATGTTTGATTTCCTAGACTTTATAAATCTTTTTATACAACCTATAGATCTATAACTATCATTAGCTAATTGGTTGATATGATTAGGAAAAACTCATAGCTGAATCTACCCATATACCCAGGTCCTTAAATGAGTCTACAGTTTCAATCACTGTGCGCTGTATTAAACATTCACCTTTCAGTTTATGTCTCCCGAATCTCATATGCTTAGTTTTTGACGTATTTATTAATATATTATTCTCCTGTGCCCAAATGGTCAGTTTAGTCAAATTATTTTGCTGTCATGTCTGTAACACTTGTAATCCATTTTCCCAATTTCAGGTCATCAGCATTTAGACTGTAGAACACCTAAGATGAAAAAGTAAGGTCTGAAAGATACAATCTAAACAAGTAAGGGGATGGGACAGACCCCTGTGGGACACCTTGACTGCAATCAAGGATTTCATCTGTGCAGTTGGTGTGTGATACTTGCCAAGTCCTATTTGTAAGCCATGCAGCTATCCATCTTATCAACAGTACATCAATACCTAGTTGTACTAATTTATTGATCAGTGTTTTGTGTATGACCCTGTCAAATGCTGAAGTTAAATCTATAAAAATCACATCACAGCACAATTTTTCATTCATAGCTATTATTATATTGTTATAGAACATCATGTTACAAGTGGTAATGTATCTATTTTCAACATATGCATGCTGATATATGGTTTCAAGTCCCAACCTATCCAGTTCTGACAATAACTTATCCAGTATTGCCTTCTCCATTATTTTTCCACAACATGAAAGTAGACTTAAGGGTCTATATGATTCTGGGTTTGTTCTACTCCCCTTTCCCTTAAAGACAGGTTTAATAAGAGCATATCTCCAATCTTGAGGAATCTCCCCATATGTATATGACCTAGTGAATAATAGATATAATGGTAGTGCAAGTTCTTGCTGAAGTGTCCTCAGGTCATTGTTACTTATTCCATCTCCTCCCTGCACTTTGTTTGGATCCAGTTTCCACAGTTCTTTTTCAATATAATCTAATTTGATTCCAGTATCTGGGGTTACCTAGATGTCACTAGGATAACTTACCACCCCTTTTGTGGAGCCAAACTGTTTTGCATAACAGTTTGTAAATATATCTATACTCTGTTGTGTCTAAGAATAAATTTTAGAATATGCACAGTTTATCAATTTGTATATCTTTACTCCTTCCACATCTTATGTATCTATAAAAGGGTTTCCTATTAAGCTCAATATCTTTATATAAATTTTCTTCAAATTTTTCTTGATCTTGTCTAACACTATGCTTAATCTGTTTGTCCAGCTTGTTTATTTCAGTTTTCAAAGTTGTAGTTAGACCTCTCTTCCATTTCTTATATTTTTTTGTCTCTCACCTTAACAGGTATCTTGTTCTTATGGAAATATAGCCCCCTGATGTTGAGTGCCTAGATTTTGATGTTAAACAATTTTTTGACTTTTTGCACTCAAACAATTTCTCTTTCAAAACTTTCCACATTCCATCTGCAGTTTTTCCACTAAACACCTCACTTCAGTTAGTTTTATATAGTAACTGTTTTGCTTCCCTATAATCTGTAATTAGCTTTCTGTGCATTGGCTTAGATTTCAGTTTGGCAGAATTATCTAGCAATAAATTAAACTTAATAACCCCATGATCACTGCACATCAATGGTAGTAAAACGTGACTTGAAGTTACAGTAATTTCTTTGGGAACATAAACAGACCCTGGGATTCAGCAAGCAGCTGTGCAGGAATAACTTATTCCTGCATGGCAGGGACTGTTCCTGTTCAGCATGGCAGCACGCCATGCATATGTATGAAGGCACGCTGCCGTGCTCTAAAATGGACATGGTTCCATGTACGAGCACAGGGGGTGTGTGTGAGAGCAGAGTTCTTACAATATATACACACCCCCTGCACTCCAGAATTGCCTTACAGCAATTTAAAATGAGTAAGAATGCTCGTAACACCCCCAACCTATCAGGATAACAAATCTGGTCAAAGTCATAAGGGACAATCTTCCCTAACAAGACAAATGTTGTTAGAATAACACATGTAGTATAAGCACATAGCCCACACCTTCCAACCTGTCAGAGTAAGGAATGTGGATAAAGCCAAAAGGGGCAATCGTCCCACAACGCAGAAAGTTGATAGAATAACAGGTTCAGCATTAGCAGGGATACTCTGAAGGGTATAAATAAAATAACACAACATTTTTTTTTTTATAAATGCAATAAAGTTTAAGCGTAGCTGAGTGGGTGTGCCCATTGCTTATCTACAGTTAGTCCAGCTTAAACAGCACAAGAAGTTAAATAGCAAGAGACATTCAGCATAAGCAGTATTTCAGTAGCGTAGTGGCTAGAGTGTATGCTTTACAAGCAGCTATTCCTGGTTTGATCCCCACTGTAACCAATTTGTATTTTACATGCGAAAGCAGTACATAAACATTTATTTTGATAATTAGCTCCTAAATAACACATATTTGTTAACCAGAGTACTGTATTAGGTCCAGATGTGAGGTGTCTGTTTAATAAAGTTGTGAAACCCTCATATAAACACAAGTGCCCCATACAGTCTAGTCACACATGAATAAATGTAATGAAAGCACATTGAGGGATGTCAGGGACAGTAAACAAATTTATAATATGTAATGAATGATGAATTAATGCCATACAGCAGATAATCTATAAAATAAAAAATAAGCAATGCAAAGCATTCCACAGCTCTGCTTACCAGGTGTAAGCATTGTGTAAATATGACTGCTAAGCAATGAGTAGCCCTATTTGCCTGTTAGTAAGTAGTGCTGAACCTGCACCTTTAAGCACTGCCAACCTTAACTAAGCAGGTTTGCCCATAGCTTGGCTTAGCTCAACATATTCAAAACTGCCCAATCACAGCAAAGGGTGGGAAATTGGCCATATTTAAACCCCACATGCGGGAATACAGCTCATAATTGGTTGCAGCTTCCCACTGTAGGCAGTATGGCAGGATTTGCTGAGGGCATGCACTTCCGTGCACAGTGCTGGGGCATACAGGAGTCCAAGGTCATGGTAGGACTCCTGGTACAAAACCATTATGAGACTGCTGCAGGGCCAGTACCAAGGCTCCCAATATAAAGCGAAAGCCTGGGACCATCTCACCTGTGATCTCACCAGTGCCACTTGTATCCCTCAGACTGGTGAGCAGGTCTGGCAGCACTATGCAGACTTGAAACGGAGAAAGAGGGAGCTCTTGGGTGAGTGGGTCCAAGAAGCAAGGCAGAGGGGTGATGTCCCAGTAGTGTGTAAGTACTCATACCAACAACTGTTTACTAAAGTCCAGCCTGTATATATGATGGATAGGTATGCCTAAACATTTCTCTGTTTCCCTTACAGCTGCAGCTGAGTGGGATGTGAATCAGGAAGCCCATGCTAGTAGGTTACAAAGGCTGTGTTGTGAGGCTGGTGAGTAACAATCCTGCTTGTAGTAGTCATACCAAATAAATGTAAAGTAGTAGAAAGTCACCTAGCAGCATAAAAACGGTGTATCGGTTGTACTGAATAAACCAGACAATATGACAATAATAGTCCCATATAGGTCATATTTAAATAAAACTGTAACTGCCTGGCAATAAAGTTCTATATCCTGGACTGGTTGTGTTTACTCTGGTATTGTATGTTTTTTATTGTTGCATTCCCTGAATAGTAATGCTGTGTTAACCACTGTTACCCACACTGTGCTACATAAAAAAATGTCTAGGAATGTCTGTATAAGACTGTTGTAAGTACAAGATCAGATTGCCCAACCAAGAGAGACTTAGACAGAAAACACTGAAAAAATAAACAGCAATATCCAAGTAGTGCACTCTGATGAACCTTAAATTGTTTTATTTTTAGCAGACACAGCCATGGTTCGAATCCTGGGAGTGGTAGTAAGCTGTATGCATAATCATACTTCTCAACTGAACAGATTTTTTCAGAATGTCCAGATAATTGGCTCATATTTTCTGCCTGTTCCTCTGTCCCACTGGCAAATCAGTGGGAATGATCTCAGAATTGTAGTCACTAAATAATGACATACATTTGATTTTCAGACCACAAAACCTTCAGAAAATGTATATTTAAACAAGTCCTGTCACTCTAGCAACTCTCCAAGTTTATGAGAGCAATATTCAAAATGTGTCCTGTTTGTACCCCCATGTTGTCGAGCTTTGTCCAGAGTGTGTGCATTAAGAGATTGAGAGGTATGTGTATAATATTAACTAGGAATCTGGGAATATGCATAGAAACAGTCAGGTATTGTTAACAAACATTCCCTTCACAGGTCTACCAGGTAAGATATGTAGAATTTAGCTGTAAGACAGTTGAAGTATACACTGCATAGAAACATACCACTGCCCAAACCAAGACCATAGGGTATTATAATAATACCTCTATAGTAATGATTAGAGCAATGATCATTAAAGTTGTGAGTACAACAAGGATACATAAGTTGTTAATTGACATACAGGGGTGATATATGACACATGTGGGGCATAAACACCTTGGGCAGGGAGGGGTGATTGGAAATAGGAAGTCCATGAGCCCCCAAATGGAAACAGTGGGACTGAGGTCCCCACCTATGGGCAGTCACCACTGTACCTTCATGGCCCTGAAGGTGGCTGTGCTGGGAGCTGAACAGGAGGGGCAAGCTGACCCTCTAATTTTGCCATGAGGCCCTCAAGCTGGCATAGCAGATCTCCCAATTATCTGCAGAGCTCCCTATGCACCAGACCCTGGACCTGACTTCAAGTGACAGGATCCTGTCTGTGCCCACTCCCTGGGGGGCAGCCCCATCTACTGAAGTGGTTCCACCTGAATGTAGTGCAGGACCAGCAGATGAGGAGGTCCCAGGGTGGGTCCCAGATGTGCTGGGGTCCAGTGTCATGCCCAGATGAGGTGGGAGAGGTAGGTCCACTGGGAATGGCCTTCCCAAACATGCTATTGTGTTGCAGTTTTAAAACATATGTGGGTTAGTAATAATCAACACAGTCCAGGATTCGTTATAACAGCATGCATAGATATTCCCATTAACCCAAAACACCAGATCTGGAACAGTTGCAATGCAAACAGAACACATGCATATATGGGGGCACAGTGGTCATTACAACGGCATGCAGGTTACATTGATAGCAACAGGCCACTAATGATAGTGTTTCAACATGGAAAATGAATAGAAACACATTTCAATATTTGTTGAACAATAGGATATATATCCCAACAGTCGGTTTGGTGTAAACATACCCATTGATTTGTATGTTTAGATTATTATTGCAGATATGGTGGGGAGAGAGCGAGATGTCAATTAACAACTATTATATCCTTGCAGTATGAGGTCCTCTAACCTTTTTTCCTGTTTATGTCTTCCAGGTACAATGTCCCGTGAATGGCTCCCTGCATATACACTCCAGGAAAATGATGTCATCATAAACTTCATTGTACTACATCACGGAACCCTATTTGGATGCAGGGCCCATGATCTGCAGGAGAGGACCACCCTGTGGAACAAGCTCATCTACAGGGTAAATGATGGCCTGCATAACCACAGTTATGTCCATAACAATAGTACAACAACCTCGAAACCATCAAATATTCAGAAAATACACCATCGAAATAAGCAGTCAGAAGGTGAGACAAAGAGAAGCAGCTTTAATCCATCTTATTCATCCGTCCTGGTACCTCGGCAATTCACCTTCAATGGAACAAACATCCAGATATACACATTCTCTTTTATATACTCATCAATTAAACAATCAAGTCAATCAATTCATCAGGTATTTTAACCCTATCAACACTGTGACAAATCATCTAACATTCAAATGCTATTATATATAAAAATTTAAATGCAAAATCTAATTTATCAGAAAATATTAAATATTAAATCTAATTTAATATAAATTATTCATGTTATTTTAAATTTTCAAATGTATACATATAACATTAAGATGCACATTTACAAAAATTAAATTAAATTAAATACACTCAAATTTCATTATGATTCAAAGATTCCAGCACACACAAGTCAAATTTCATCCGCTATCTAAATTCATCCCAACAGGAAATAATGTATGGTACCCCATAATCATCCTATGCTCTAACCTATTCAATGCAGTCTTAAAATTTCCTGTGCAAAAATGAGGTCTAGCAAGTGCACTAAATACAAAACCCTCAATGTTACCATTATGCATGTTAATGAAATGAGTAGCTACTGGACTATCCGTATTTCCCCTCTTAATATCACCCAAATGCTCCAAAATACGCACCTTCACCTTCCTGGTAGTCTGACCAATGTACCATACAGGCGTGATACAATCACACCCCAAAATGTACACTACACCTGAGGACATACAGTCAAACCTTTCAAATGCCAAATATTTCCTTCCATTTATTTTCATCCCATGCATATTTTTGGTCTTATCACAAACCAAACAACAGCCACAACGATACATCCCAACATTTGTATTAGTCAAAGGTTCTAATTTCCTATTTAACATTTCCTTTAAATTAGAATGCCTCTTATAAGAAAAGGTAATATGCTTCGGGAAAAGGGAACCAACTGTTAAATCTTCGCACACAACATGCCACGATTCTCTGATGATTTTTTCAGCTATATTAGAAAAAACTGAATATCTAGATACAAAAAATATCTTTTCCAAAGTAGATGTGGTCACAGAATAATTACGATTATAGTATTTATTCCTCCCTAATGTATGAGTTCTGCACAATCTATGCTTTATATCTAAGAGTTTAATGCTCTCATATCCTCTAGATAAAAGTCTATTAAAGGTTCCATCACATGCCTCTTCCCATAAACCTTTATCTGATGTATTTCTCAAAATCCTCTTAAATTCCCCTTCAGGCAGGGCTTAATTAAATGTGGAGGATGCATACTACTTGCGTGCAAAAAATTATTAACCGCTGTTGGTTTCCTAAAAGGTTTATATTGAATCAAACTATCTTTCCCCACATAAAATTCCACATCCAAAAAGGAAATGCTATGTAATGAACTTTGTGCAACAAACTTTAACCCATGATTATTCTGATTCAAGTTTTCCATGAACTGTGCAAATAGAGACATCTCACCCCTACAAATAAAAATTAAATCATCAATATAACGTCTGTAAAACACGATGTTATTCACAAAAAAAGAATTCTGAAACATAAATTCTTTCTCAAACTCTCCCATGTATATTACTGCATAAGTGGGGGCAAAAGCTGCACCCATAGCAGTCCCTTTTACCTGTAAAAAGAAATCTTTCTTCCACATAAAATAATTATGCGTCAAGCTAAACTCCAATAAACTTAACAAAAACATAGTACATGGTTCCTCACCCATCATCCTCTGCATTGCCTCCAGACCCCATCTTATGTTGATATTAGTATATAATGATGTAACATCAACTGTAACCCAATAATATTCCTCCTTCCATTCTACCCCACGCAGAGCTAAACACACATCTTGAGTATTCCTCACATGGGAACAAACTTTTGGAAGATATTTTTTAAAATGGGAATCCAGAAATATGTTAACCCTTTCTACATAGGAGCCAATACCAGAGATGATAGGTCTTCCTGGTGGATTAACCATACTTTTATGAATCTTTGGAATAATATAAATGTATGGGTGATGGGCTCCATTCTGACTGCTTATTTCTATGGTGTATTTTCTGAATAACCACAGTTATGAGCTGGTGCGACATTGTTGCACTGATTTCATCCACCAAGACCGTCAGCATACTGCTGCAGTTAGGAGGGACCAGCTGGCCACAGGTTGGGGTCATGCCATCCAGCTGCCACTGACACATGCTAAGGATCTTCTTGCCAGCCTTGGGGCAACCGCCTGCCAGCCAAGCCAGGAACCTGAAGATAGCATTGCGGAGGTGGGTGCCACACACACAATGGATGAGGATCATGCAGGTAAAGGGCACATTAGTAGACCATTGTTGCTTATCCATCTTCATCTGTAAAGTATCTTCATGCATATGTCAGATAACATAGTCTGTTGCTGCAGTGTAGTAATGAACAGATGTGCATAATCTCTAGTATTGTGGGTTTCTACTGTTGACGTACTGAAATGCTGCTCCCACCCTGTACCAATGCCACAGGTGTGGCTACTGACATTACATCTCTCACACAACTATGTGGGACCCTTTGGTACACAGTTGGGGCAGCAGCCTGTAGCTGGTGAGTATGGAGTTGTTTTGTTCAGGTTTGCCAATACACCGGCCATGTTATGGCCATGGTATTTGCCATGCACACATTTAACACACCTATCCATAATGCATGCTGTACATGTTCACTTATTGTTGCTGTTAACTGCATTGCATCACAGTGGTCACCATGATGGCATATCTGAAGGGTATGTAAGAGTCCTGCAGTATACCTAACAACTTGTCAGTGCAAGATGCATGGACAGAGATGAACATAATGGTGAGACAAATGGCCTACAGTAGGGACATGTCTGAAACATTACCCTTATACAGTGGCTACAACAGTGTATACACCACTATTACAATGGTAACTGTTCCTGATCTAAACAACAGCAAATCACAATGCCGAATTCCACACCTTTTACAACCTGTAATGTGATCCTAACATGAGCTATGAATGTGTAATATGGAATCCTATGTTAGGACAACAAATATGAGGAATACATACCTTAACAAAAACTGGAAGCATATGTGTGCACACACTCCGAGTAACATATTGTGGAAGCAGCATGTGAGGTACTGACAGCATTCACTCTTCTTGAGTACAGGCCTCCCATCAGGTACAGGGCCTCAATGTCACACCAAGTAATGGTCTGCTGTCCAAGAAGTATGTCCATGACATTTGCCTACTCACCTGCAACAGAGGCAGTCATGGCTTGCACACATCTTACAAACCATGAAATGGATCCCAAATCCAAAATGTAGCACTCAGAAGTGGGAAAAGTAGCCTTACCTCACCATTGCATATACCATGGCAAACAGTGCAGACAGTCATGTATATGTGTATGAAGTACGGGACAACATTAATGTAGAAAATAAACAGATGCCCATCCAAAACAGATGACAACACATGTTGCAAACTGGTCATGGAGGCTGCCCAGAAATATGTAGCATCACTGAGGGACTTGCAGGAATGTCTAGCAAGTACTGCCTGTGCAGTACCTGTGTTGACAATCACATGGAATCTGCATAAGTGTGGCCTATGGGTTAGGGTAATCAGACAGAATAGTTGTTCCACAGGAAACATCATCCAGGGTTCTCTACAGGTAGCATATGCATAACATCAAGTCTCCCAAAGGCATGTGTTGCAATGTGTAATTGTGTCATGAGACCAAGGCTGAAACCTACAGATAGTATTCATAAAGATACATGTGGTGCACAAGCAACACTTCACTCCACCTCAAGGCCATCATCCCCATTTTTACCTTGCTGGTGCCAGTGTACACCTTTAGGTTTGCTGTTCATTAGCAGGAACTAGGTCAGCAGACATGGCATTTGGAATTTGCAACACTACAAAATAACACTCATGTGTCCCATAGTTGTCAAGCATCTGCAATAACGCTGAGTATGGGAAGGGGTGTCATCCTGAAATACAACAGTGAACTGAAGCATGCATCCTAAGCTTGCTAAGAATGGTTGTATCTGAACACAGCCAAGGTTATGAATTGTGCCAGACATAACCCGACTCCACAGCAATAGTGAAGCCACTGTGTGAACTCCAAGGGCTGTGCATATGAGCTGACCTTGCAATCTGGCAGATTTGGGGGAGATTTGTAGGCTGGAGTGACAAAATAATGGCAAGTGAAGATGGGCCATGCTAGTGTACCCCTTCCAGGAATAGTGACTGCTGTAGTTCACTTAACAGGTGTTGCAACAAACCACTGTGTTAAGGGTGTGCACACTTATGCAACCCACATATTGTATGCATCTCATTCAGCATCTGCATGATAAACACATTTGTTTTATACTGCATTGGATTGCACAGGTCATATGTCACATATCAGGTGTGTGTAATGTTAACATATGCAGTATTGTGGCCCAATTACATATCATGGAAGAGGCTGGCATGTCAACAATGGTGTGTACACTCCTCATAGCCACATTAAGCTTTGAAGGTTGTCAGTGTAATCAGATTTTATTGCTCATACATGCACTGCTGATGATATCTGCAAATCAGAGGTCAGGCATTAACTATCGACATCAGTCCTCATATCATTCCAGGTATGTGTCAGACAAACACATAGAGGCTGTAACAACAGAGCAAACATAACTGCCACACATATACACATTCAGCAATGGTGTGTACACTCATGAGGTATGGTGGACAGTACATGCCGGTGTGCTGTACAGGTGAACATTAATATTGTGTACATGGGTGTAGTGTTTTCCAGGGGAAGGGGCATCACCTACTAACACAACTCATGCATCACAGAGATGTATAATGTTGGCAACAAGGATTGAATATGGCTGCAGTGCATGCTAAGTGCCATCTGTCATGCATGTTGACTATTGGGTAATTAGAGGTCTGTGTAATATCTTTGTGCCACCTCACCTGTAAGTGTGTGTGTGTGTGTGTGTGTGTGTGTGTGTGTGTGTGTGTGTGTGTGTGTGTGTGTGTGTGTGTGTGTGTGTAGAGGTAAACCATAATTTACATGTCTTAAATTACATTTTTTGTTTGTCCCTCACAGGTGGCGAGGTGGGTCAGTGTCCTTCCTGTGAGCAAACTGATGTTAGTGTCCATACAGACTCTGACAATGATGATAGGCATGGTGAGGCACAGACAGGGTTGTCAGGGGCTGAAGCTGTGCTATCGGTTGACATCCCACTTTTATCCACCCCATCCCTGCACGCAGTCACAATGCCCATGCATACCCCATCATTAGTGGCCATAGATGAGGGACAGTTGGCAAGTGGTGACATGGGATAGGACAGTGTAGGGACTATGACAAGTGTGTCTATACACAGCAACCATAGCTGGGTGACTGGTGAGGTACCACACAGGCAGATGTACAGGGGTGCACGTAGGAGGACTGCTGGCCATCATGCCCCTGGAAAAAGTGCCACAGCAGGTGTCACCAAACGCATGTTTTGGGCCATCATGGATGCACAGGCATGTATGGAATGTTACACCAGACAGAGTCTGAGGCTCCAGAGGGCTTCTCATTCTGCTGTACTTGACAACATCCGTGATCTTGAAGGTGCCCACTGTTATTTTGCAGAGGTCCTGGATAGATGGTTGGGTGTGATGGTAGGAATCCCCAACTGTGTGGTGTCTGCGGTAGAGCATGTGTTGGGAGTAGGGCGGTGGCCACTTAGACATACTTCAGCAACACCAACAGATGGAGGTGTATGTGGATGTGCAACAACTTACAGCCACTCCCGTAGTGGCAGTAGCAGCACCACCACTGCAGGGGGCTACTGTCTACACCACAACACAGCAGGCCATGTGCACATAGTCCTGGACGGTCCCAAGAGGGACACAGATTCAGTTGACTATTGTCATCATCAGGGGAGAGTACCATATCTGGGCTTCTGCCTGGTAGTGCCCATGAAACCCTTGGCATGCTCAGTTGCCATGTCCATGTCCAGAGACAGTGAACTGTAAACCCTTCCATGTATGGTCTGCAGCTGTCCAACAAACCCCTGTATAGGACAGCCACATGGCAGACATGTGCGCATACATACACACACACTTCACTAATACAGCTAGGGCACCTCCATACCTACACACACCACATCTGCACAGCCCATTTAATAAAGAACCCCCTAATCCACACACATGATGTCAACCAAATGGCTCAGCCTAGGCCTCTGGCAACCCCACATCACACCCTGTGCATATGATGATACCTGTGCCACATCCCTGTCATCTATACCATCAATGCAGGGATATGCTGATATTGTTCTGATGCACAGGGTGAATGTTCTAAGGTTTAGCAATGTAATGCTGTTTAATGTGTTTTCAGCTGGAATAATTAATGCTTACATGTCAGGGTGTGTAGCTGTCCAGCCATGATGCATTATAGCTGTTATTAACACTGACTGATTATAGTCTCCATAATGTATTTTGTTTGTGTTCTAGGGGCCTATGTGTCAGCAGGATGTTGCTCTGCTGTCCTGTCCTACAAGGGGTGTAGCATTGTGGTGACAAATTGACTGTATCATATCCCGGGTACAGCTGAACACAGGTAATAGAGAATACTGTTCACATGCATGTACTTCATTTTGCAGTCAACTCATTTTGGCCTATGTAATTCCACCCAGACCAAACTGCCAAAACATCACATCAGGAAATAATCAGTTTGCCAGTTTAATGTCATTGACGATGGTACTGGCAGGGTATATGTCATCTTCTCCAATGTAGTGCAATCCTGGAGTTGGTAAACATAGGTGTGCTGGTGTGGGTGGCACAGCCCCCCACTTTGGAGGGTGTGGGGTGGCATAAAACCACAGATAGTGTGCTTAACAACTACTTAACCTGTTAACATAAACTGTACAGTATAACAGCACACCAAGCGGGGGGATACCTACAACAATAACCCCAATGTGGATGGCTGTGGCCAAAACAACCACATCCATGTATATATACCAACTCCTGTATCGCTGTACAGGGGGAAGAGGGCATTTACACATTCACTACTAGTTTTGCTTGAATGTATTTCCACAAGATGATTGCTTTGAAATGTTACCTTTAACCAGTTAATTCTTGGACAAATGATCTCCTGGCACATATATTTTCTGCAAACTGAAGTAGATCCTTTCACATAGACACACACTTACTTGCAAACACTGAGAGTAGAACCTCTACCTATGTACTTATTGCTACTAATGTGTTCAGCTTTAATTGCACACACAACAGAGCTTTTAGGGTGAGGTGTGTCCTAAGTTTCCTGTTAAGAGAAGAACATCACCAGGCCTTGTACAGTATGGTAATGGGGGATGTACTGGGTGTTAATGAACAATACATAGTATGACATACTGTCATATACACATTGACAAAGACATACAGTCATAGACACATTTGAAAGACCTGGGTTTAGCAATGCTAACTACCTTGTCAGTGAGTCCATTCTGTTACAGAGTTTTTGCACACAGCACATGCATCATTGGGCTGGATAGTGTAATCAGTTACCTGTATGGTTGATGGTGACACCGGTCCTCATACAGTGGACCTTGGGACATGTACTGGTGGTACCATGGTGTAAAGACAGTATACCCAACACCCACACCCCTCATTGGATATTGTACTCACTGAAACCCATGATAATGCTCTGACATACCCACAATCACACATTGACCAAGATTGCAATACAACTCCTTATCTATCTAATCAGTGCTACTACAGGGATATGCATTTATTGCACATGCCACAGGGATAGTAGGGTGAGGGTTTGTCATGGTTCTCCTAATGTCAGCAACATCACTATCCCTTATAATATATGACAAAGTTTATTGTATTTGGAGAATGCTGTCTCCTACAAATATGCACACTCACACACATACACACACTTGCCAGGACTCAGAGGATTCCCACACCTATCTACCCATTTGTAGAACAGTGTTATGCTGGTACTGCAAGCTCCAGGTAGACCATAGGGTGAAGAGTGTAACAAGGTACATTTAACATCAGTTACAGCAGCAGCCATTTCTAAGTATGGCAATGGGGTGTAGTGGGTGAGAAGGCCCTCACAGTATTGTCAATTACAAGTTTACAAATACACAGACACTGTTATTCTCAGTAATGCACACTGACACATTTGTCAGTACTGGGGTCCATAGGTGCAGGTGTTCCTAGGTATGTATCAGGCTAATGTCCATGGAAAGATGAGAAGAGTAGGGCATGTGGGTACACTGGTATCATGCCACCTGAAATATGTCAGCAGGCCATCTATCAACTGATGGTACTTGAGTGATCCCCAGGGTTACAGTTAAATTCAACATCCAATCATCTGTTTTTCTTTTGCAGAGGGTTAGTGAGGTGCTCCAACTGACATGTATGCAACATATATTACATAACATGGCCAGTGGCTGGGTTAGAGACCTATACCCAAGCATGTTCTGTTGATGGTGGTAGTCTGATTGATGTATCCATGGTATGTGGTGCATACAGGGTGGGGTTTCCTATATGTGGCATTCATAACACAGCTGAGCATACATATCAGTGTCAGTCAATCAGAGATTGCCTGTAAGCAGCCAAGATGGATATCTGACATCTGAACATCTGTACAGAGGACAGACAGAAATTAGCTAGCCAACAGGTTATGCATTAGGATGAATGTTTTGACAGATAGACATCTGACACAGATAGGTATGCCATTACTACGAATAGACTTCAGCAACAAACAAACCAGATATCCAGTTGCGATAAGACCCAAACCTCAACGTTTGCTGACCAGAAATGTTCAAGTTATAAAAGCCACTTCAGTACGTTGGCATACACTTCACTGGACTGTATAAAACCACGGTAGGAGATGAAAAATTAAATGCACAAATCCTTTAATCCACAGCTCGAAAGAACAAACACAACCTTAAACACAAGCGCTTTCGCCCGTTCGTAACGGGCTTTTTCAAGTGTACTTGCTTTACAAAAGACTCTGCTTTTAAATACAACGGACATACCATGTGATTGAACTAATTAACTAATTTAAATTAATTAATTAAATAACAATCCTTGTAAAAATGTAAGGATTAAAAAACTTTGCAAGACATCAAATGTAGCTGCAAAACTCATAGTCTCCGCTTCATGGTAAATGTAAAACATCCTGTTGAAAATACATTCAAAACAATAAATGCAAGTAATTCCTTGGCGTAAACCCTATCTTGTAGTCACTAATTTGAAATAACTTGTGTTAAACTTACTGACTACTTAATAATAGTAATAAAAACTTGTAAAAATATATTAAAAATAAAGTGAAAATGTAATAACAGTTCTTTCATACAAACTTGCTGTATTTTCAAGTCTACTTTCACATAGCAGAACATTTTCACTGGTTTTTCTGTTTTATAATCTAGTACCCTATATAAATGAAATATCTCTTGTTAAATGTGTAAAAATGCATGAACATGCATAGTAAAAATACATAAATACGTAAATCTATTTAAATTAGGTTCATACATAAATTAAATACCTTACTTTAAATTCAAATGTATCCCTTAACATCTTTAAAATACCACATAAAAATATTTAATAGTGGGGTTAATTTTAGTTAAAATTCTATTTTAGCCTATTTCTTTTAGCTTTAAGAATATCAATAACACTGATCCCATCGTTCAGTCCTGGACTTTTTGTTGCATTGAGTTTCAGCTGCCAAATTAATTCTTTTATTCCTAGAGCCGTCTCCCAGTCTCCACCCCTCAGGTCTTGGAGTACCCTGTCAACCACAAAAAATTTTATAGACATGTTCTTACAATTCAGGGAGTGCTTATAGAAGGCGTTTGTTTCTTTCTTTGTCTTGATATCATTTATGTGTTCATATATCCTGCGTTTTAATTGCCTTTCTGTTTTGCCCACGTAAAATGATGGGCAATTCTGGCAGAATCCTATATATACAACCCCCGATGAATTGCAGTTGAAATAGTGTTTAGCATGCAGGGTAGTGTTACCAGAAGGGATATGTACTTGATCCTGGTTAATGATAAATGAACATTGGTGGCATTTGCCGCATGCAA
This sequence comes from Protopterus annectens, assembly GCF_019279795.1. Classification (NCBI taxonomy): domain Eukaryota; kingdom Metazoa; phylum Chordata; order Ceratodontiformes; family Protopteridae; genus Protopterus; species Protopterus annectens. Next base: position 1,330,384,385 of record NC_056744.1, on the reverse strand, counting down.
AAGTCCCTTTTCTTTTAACTACAATACCCTGTTGTTTTTCTACTTTATTCATGCTTTGCTCAAATATGCCCTTTAAATTGATATTTCTTTTTCTAATAAAAGATATTTTATCTGGAAAAATTTTTGTAAATTCATCTTGTACAGAAACCAAAGGCCATAAATTCTTAAAAGTGTTCTCAATAAATACAGCGTCTTGAGAATATGTGTATACAAAATTGCTGTGTCTATTGTCATTCAGAGCTTCTTGTCTCTTAAATGTTGCTAACCCTGTTCCCAATATAGGTGGGAAATCCTGTTCTCTTTTATACAGAATTTCATTCAAAATTGTTTGAAAAAATGTAGGTGGGTATCCCCTGCTTAAAAAGGCATTTCTTAAAAATTCAACTTCATCCAAAAATAATTCATTCGTACTGCACATTCTGGATGCTCTCACCAGCTGTCCCTTGATAATACCCTTCTTGATGTGCAACGGGTGCCCACTGTCAAAATGTAAATACGAATTACAATGTGTGTCCTTCCTAAATATTTGTGAAGTGAAACCATTTTGATTTGATCTTTTAGTTAACTTTATGTCCAAATAATTTAAACTCTTGTTGCTTATGTTGTATGTAAATGTAAGGAAATTAGTCGTTTTTGTTAAATAGTCCATAAAGTTGAAAAATTGTTGTTCAGTGCCTGACCACAAAATGCAAATATCATCCAGAAATCTCTTGTAAAAAATCATGCATTCTTTCCAATGTGTAGAATGAATAAATTCCATTTCCCACTTATGTAGAACTATATTTGCATAAGTAGTAGCGCAAGGGGCCCCCATAGCCACCCCACTCTTCTGTCTAAAAAACTCTTCGTTGAAATATATAAAATTGTTGTAAAGCACAATTCTCATGAATTCCAATATAGTATTAATTAAATCACTGTTTAGCCCTGATTCCTTGCAGATTGATTCTCCAAACCAATCAAGCCCTTGTTCATGTGGAATACTGGGGAATAATTCTACAATATCTATTGTGATCATGTATAAATTAGAATTATCAATTTCCTGATTTACACTAGCCAAGAATTCCCAAGAATCCTTGCAAACGTGGTTTAAGTGTGCTACGTAGTTTTTTAGGTGGAAATCAACAAATTTACTGAGTGGTTCGGTGACACTGCCTGCTCCCGCTACAATAGGCCGAAACTTCAGAGGAGTAAGGCCCTTGTGCACTTTGGGGATACCAAATAAAATTGCTGTTCTTGATTTAGGTACAAGTAAATAATTATGCGTTTTCTCATCTATAAATCCCTGCAGCAGTAGGTCATGTATATAAAACTTGACTTTACTCACAGCTATATTCAACTCGTTTAATGAAATAGGCTCATAAATGCTGGTGTTCTGCAGTAAATTGTAAATGTAATTTTCATATTCTAACTGCTGCATCAAAACTATACCCCCTCCTTTGTCGTGTTTCATTACCCTTATTTCATTCTTTTTTAACTTGTCAACTATGTTGTGCAATCTCTTAAGAAAATTGGAGGAATGTGTAGTTTCTTTTTTTGACAAATTATCTCTCAAAATTTTCTCAATTAACTCCTCAAACATTTTCAGTTTAGGATGAATCGGAGGTTTCCAAGTTTTGGCTCTTTTAACGCAACTTAATAACACTTTACTTAACTCCAAAAGTTCGGATGGTTCCAATAGCTCAGGACTGCCCTGCAACCAGCAGCAGGGTAAAGAAAAAGAGTGGAACAGTGAGCAACGGAGAGGTTTAAAAGCGGGCACGTCATCTAGAGAACCGGTCATTGTGGATCATCCTTTGGTTTCCCCTACTAGTAATGTACGGACTGACAGAAATGGGACTACTCACATTGATAGTAGCTTTAACTTCAAAGTTTGGACAGAGCAGTTACCATGCTTCAAAACAGGTACTTTTAACGTCCAACTTGAACAGTTGGAGAATAAATTTGAAAACTTTAAAGACAAGTTGTATGCGTTCAAAAATTCACAACTAGAGATTAACTATTTAAGGGAATGCATTAAGGTGGAGCGTGTTCCAAAAGGGTTGCGCTGTTTTAGATACCCTAACAGCGCTCATGCAGGTTCAACTTTGCATTCCAAATTAACTGATTTATTTAACAAAACGGGAATCGAAATGTTAAAATTGATGACTGAAGATTATGCTAGTATAGGAGATGTAATTTTAAATGAACTAAATATGTTGCATGACAGTATTACTAATGATGAAAGATTTTTAAGTTACAAGAAAAAGTATAATGACACATTTAGGGAAGTGGATGAACATTGCTTTAAGGTCCTAGATAGAAAGGCAAAAAAGTTAGAGAGGGACCTTATCGAATACAGAGAAGGAAGGGCATATCCTATGGGGGGGGGGGGGTCAGGAAACAAAACAACAATGAGAATGCAGAAACTACAGACATACAAAATGCAAATAATGGTTATAACTATGCAGATATGCCTAGAAGAAGTGAGAGGTTAGCACAAAAAGGTGCTAACAATGTGCAACAGGGTTTTCAATTTCCCCAGGGCAGACCACGGGTAAAATCAAATCAATACCAGCAGAATGCCTGGGGGAAAAGGCGCTGAGTGTTGCTAAACTCTCAAATGTGGATGGTATTCAAACATCCTTGGTTATAAGTGAACAAGGTATCTGCAGTATTAACATCATGGGTAATTTTAGCATTTATAACTACACAGATACCAAAATTACTGAGGACTTCTTTGAATTGTTTACTAAAGGTCTCCAATATGTACCTAATAGGTCCACCTACCTTCCTAAACTTTTAATTGAGTTAAAACTATTTGTAAGGAACTTGAACTTAGCTATAATTTTTAAGGATAAAGGTTCGCAGGATGTTTCACTTTCTAGAAGCAGCACCTTTAACCCTCCGATTCATCCTAAACTGAAAATGTTTGAGGAGTTAATTGAGAAAATTTTGAGAGATAATTTGTCAAAAAAAGAAACTACACATTCCTCCAATTTTCTTAAGAGATTGCACAACATAGTTGACAAGTTAAAAAAGAATGAAATAAGGGTAATGAAACCCGACAAAGGAGGGGGTATAGTTTTGATGCAGCAGTTAGAATATGAAAATTACATTTACAATTTACTGCAGAACACCAGCATTTATGAGCCTATTTCATTAAACGAGTTGAATATAGCTGTGAGTAAAGTCAAGTTTTATATACATGACCTACTGCTGCAGGGATTTATAGATGAGAAAACGCATAATTATTTACTTGTACCTAAACCAAGAACAGCAATTTTATTTGGTATCCCCAAAGTGCACAAGGGCCTTACTCCTCTGAAGTTTCGGCCTATTGTAGCGGGAGCAGGCAGTGTCACCGAACCACTCAGTAAATTTGTTGATTTCCACCTAAAAAACTACGTAGCACACTTAAACCACATTTGCAAGGATTCTTGGGAATTCTTGGCTAGTGTAAATCAGGAAATTGATAATTCTAATTTATACATGATCACAATAGACATTGTAGAATTATTCTCCAGTATTCCACATGAACAAGGGCTTGATTGGTTTGGAGAATCAATCTGCAAGGAATCAGGGCTAAACAGTGATTTAATTAATACTATATTGGAATTCATGAGAATTGTGCTTTACAACAATTTTATATATTTCAACGAAGAGTTTTTTAGACAGAAGAGTGGGGTGGCTATGGGGGCCCCTTAGCTACTACTTATGCAAATATAGTTCTACATAAGTGGGAAATGGAATTTATTCATTCTACACATTGGAAAGAATGCATGATTTTTTACAAGAGATTTCTGGATGATATTTGCATTTTGTGGTCAGGCACTGAACAACAATTTTTCAACTTTATGGACTATTTAACAAAAACGACTAATTTCCTTACATTTACATACAACATAAGCAACAAGAGTTTAAATTATTTGGACATAAAGTTAACTAAAAGATCAAATCAAAATGGTTTCACTTCACAAATATTTAGGAAGGACACACATTGTAATTCGTATTTACATTTTGACAGTGGGCACCCGTTGCACATCAAGAAGGGTATTATCAAGGGACAGCTGGTGAGAGCATCCAGAATGTGCAGTACGAATGAATTATTTTTGGATGAAGTTGAATTTTTAAGAAATGCCTTTTTAAGCAGGGGATACCCACCTATATTTTTTCAAACAATTTTGAATGAAATTCTGTATAAAAGAGAACAGGATTTCCCACCTATATTGGGAACAGGGTTAGCAACATTTAAGAGACAAGAAGCTCTGAATGACAATAGACACAGCAATTTTGTATACGCATATTCTCAAGACGCTGTATTTATTGAGAACACTTTTAAGAATTTATGGCCTTTGGTTTCTGTACAAGATGAATTTACAAAAATCTTTCCAGATAAAATATATTTTATTAGAAAAAGAAATATCAATTTAAAGGGCATATTTGAGCAAAGCATGAATAAAGTAGAAAAACAACAGGGTATTGTAGTTAAAAGAAAAGGGACTTTTGCATGCGGCAGATGCCACCAATGTTCATTTATCATTAACCAGGATCAAGTACATATCCCTTCTGGTAACACTACCCTGCATGCTAAACACTATTTCAACTGCAATTCATCGGGGGTTGTATATATAGGATTCTGCCAGAATTGCCCATCATTTTACGTGGGCAAAACAGAAAGGTAATTAAAATGCAGGATATATGAACACATAAATGATATCAAGACAAAGAAAGAAACAAACGCCTTCTATAAGCACTCCCTGAATTGTAAGAACATGTCTATAAAATTTTTTGTGGTTGACAGGGTACTCCAAGACCTGAGGGGTGGAGACTGGGAGACGGCTCTAGGAATAAAAGAATTAATTTGGCAGCTGAAACTCAATGCAACAAAAAGTCCAGGACTGAACGATGGGATCAGTGTTATTGATATTCTTAAAGCTAAAAGAAATAGGCTAAAATAGAATTTTAACTAAAATTAACCCCGCTATTAAATATTTTTATGCGGTATTTTAAAGATGTTAAGGGATACATTTGAATTTAAAGTAAGGTATTTAATTTATGTATGAACCTAATTTAAATAGATTTACGTATTTATGTATTTTTACTATGCATGTTCATGCATTTTTACACATTTAACAAGAGATATTTCATTTATATAGGGTACTAGATTATAAAACAGAAAAACCAGTGAAAATGTTCTGCTATGTGAAAGTAGACTTGAAAATACAGCAAGTTTGTATGAAAGAACTGTTATTACATTTTCACTTTATTTTTAATATATTTTTACAAGTTTTTATTACTATTATTAAGTAGTCAGTAAGTTTAACACAAGTTATTTCAAATTAGTGACTACAAGATAGGGTTTACGCCAAGGAATTACTTGCATTTATTGTTTTGAATGTATTTTCAACAGGATGTTTTACATTTACCATGAAGCGGAGACTATGAGTTTTGCAGCTACATTTGATGTCTTGCAAAGTTTTTTAATCCTTACATTTTTACAAGGATTGTTATTTAATTAATTAATTTAAATTAGTTAATTAGTTCAATCACATGGTATGTCCGTTGTATTTAAAAGCAGAGTCTTTTGTAAAGCAAGTACACTTGAAAAAGCCCGTTACGAACGGGCGAAAGCGCTTGTGTTTAAGGTTGTGTTTGTTCTTTCGAGCTGTGGATTAAAGGATTTGTGCATTTAATTTTTCATCTCCTACCGTGGTTTTATACAGTCCAGTGAAGTGTATGCCAACGTACTGAAGTGGCTTTTATAATTTGAACATTTCTGGTCAGCTAACGTTGAGGTTTGGGTCTTATCGCAGCTGGATATATGCCATTACTACATGACAGCAGCCCTCAATGACATGTCCTAAACACATAGTAATCTACAGTTAATATCCACATATCAGATCAGTATTCAATAGGAGATACTTAACGTACAGCTCACACACCAAGAAACCGAAAGTCAGTACTCTCCAGCTTTGCATGCAGGGGTGTATGATTCCAGTACTCCAATCTGCAATCTACTCTTACATGGAAAAGCACTGTTAAAAGTAGTAACCTAATGATACAATACATGCAAGTGTGACTGCATATAACCTGGGATACTACCCATGTATGAAACACATATGAAGAGAAAAGATTGTGGTACTTGCCATGTATACTCAGGTATCCCATACAGTATACTCTCACCCCTTACTACTGTAATGACAGCACAGAGAAGCATGTTATGTTCATGGAATTAAGTATACCTATTAAAGATGTCACTACCCTGCTATTTTATCAGACTGCAATGTGATCACTGGTTACCAGGTCTGAGCTATGTTTAGCAGGTGTAAGCATTGCTTAAATGGAAATGCTAAGCACATGTGTGCACTGGTAAGTGAAGCCTACATGGTGTAAGTGCCTTTTCGTTTAACCATATGTTAGCACTGCTTACCACCGTGTAAACCCGTTTAAAGCTGCTCACATCTGCCTTAACAATTCTGTATCCAACAGTCCTTGTTCTGCCTAGTAACAAAATCAACAGCAATTGCAGGTCTTGAACCCAGGATACAGTACACTTTAGTCACAGCAGTTAACCACTAAGCCATCAGA